>NC_056730.1:596239150-596439150 GCF_019279795.1 Protopterus annectens | reverse complement strand
ATGTAATCTACCCTGGGGATTGTGGAGTTTGGGTGGAGGAATGATGGGTATGGTCTTGCACCCCAGCGACCACTTCTGTGTCACTGATCAACAGTGGCACAGGAAAATAACATACCCAACTGTAGTCGTTCTTGACTGTGTATTCTTTACCATTCCTAACTATGTAATACTTTGTAGACACCGGTCACCACAGATGGCTACCATGGTGTGCAGCATGTTAAAAGACATTACACATGTGTATGCCTGGCTACAGGGTAGTCACACACACAAACACGCACACACTTGCCAGTATTGTGCATACACATCTTGCCTATATAAAGGTAGCTAGTACAGTGGTATGCAGTTGGGGTATGTGCCACAGAACACATACAATTACACTTACTCTGATTCCACTTCTGAGCTGGGTGACATCACAAAACTGGTTACTTGCAGTGGGGAGGGGGAAGGGGGGAAAAGAGAGGTTTAGCAGTTGACAAGGATAAACGCCAGTGCAAAAGGTGGTATCTCTTTGGAATGCAGCAAAACCCGCTGTGATGACAGGATGCAGACACAACTACACACACACACACACACACACACACACACACACACACACACACACACACACACACACACACAGATTGCCAGTGGTGGGATCAGAACTCCTGCCTAACTATAGATCACTATTACAGTACTACGCAGTTACATAATGCGCCACAGAGATTACACATTGCAAGGCAGTCAGAATGCCCTTCTAAGATTGAGGACAACAACAGGGATACTGACAGTCACAATGTACATAGCAGTAAACCTGTGTGTTTGAAGTAGGTGTCTATTACAACCTGTATGCGCAAACAAGACACATCATCTGCAGGTAGTACATAGGTAGGCCTGAGAGGTATAGTTGTAGCACAACAGGAACCTGAACTGGAGTATGCCCATCTGTGGAATGGACAACTACTATCACTGTACATGGTTACAGTGATCATGCTCATACACATAGAATCACATAACTTGTTTGGATGCATTGACTCCAATTACACAAGTTGACAGTGGGCATGCTCATACACTTAGTAGCACAGGGCTGTTTGGGATGCACTATGACTACAACTACACAAGGTTATACTGGGCATGCTCATACACTTAGTAACAAAGGGCTTGTTTGGATGCACTGACTCAAATTACACAAGGTGGCAGTGGGTACACTCATACACTCCGATTCTAACCACAGAAGGCCTTAGTGTGCATGCTCATACACTTACATGTACAGAACACATTATAATGGACTCTTATTGTAAACACAGGTTTACAGCTATGTATATCTTACCTGTCAGTATATATGCACATCATACTGGTTTACTACCAGATACCTGTATGTGGCCCGTAAATGATATATCTGTTTCTGTGCTGTGTGATACACATGCATACATATACATGAAGTACTGACATATATATGTTAAGTATACACAATCATGCATGTGTGGACGTGACAGACACTAGGTTAACTGAGACACACAGGCGGATGTTACCTACAGCATGTGTCACACACCTTGCTGCCCTGAAAGACATACATTGATAGCAGGTTGTGGACAGTGGCATTATACTTGGAACAGTAGCATATGCAAGCATAATGTGTGAGCCACCTTGTGTAATAGTACTGAGGTGCAGGTGTCAAGATGACCTCTCCTGGCTGTTAGTAGTTGTCATTATTAGCAGGACTGCTACACTAAGTATATCTCACATTCGTTATATACACAATGTCTGCTGCTGTCCGTCACCTTACATGTGACATTTGCTACCAAGCACATTACTGACACTCGCAGTGATGTTATGGTATGAGTGGCAACTGCTAGACCAAAACAATGAGCCAATGTCCTGCTGTTATTCTGAGGATGTCCAGTGTCTGTCATTCCGGGCTGTCATGACTGAATGACAGGCATTCAATACAGAACACATGCATCCATGTTTCAAGTGAGTGTGGATAATACCTAGGTCACATTTACCCATATAGTCGCATTCCAAGGCAAATGTCCTACACACAAAAGTAACACCCTGACACCTACAAGACAATTGCATTGGATGCTTATGCTAACCAGTGCTAGATGTGTCGGTTTTGTAATACATTTGCTCAATGTAGAACCTACAATGGGGAATACTGACATCTGTGCAGTGAGGAACACCTGGCTGAAGGCCCTGTAGTGCACAATTGCACTACCACCATATAACTCAGATCCAGACATGTGGGCCATAACACCGGTATGGACCATTCCAGGTGGTGGTGTCCACATATTCATAAAGGCTACTCACATGTAAAGACCACTACTCTGACATAACCCATCACAGATGAGTCAGGTACAGGTGACAGTGGCAAATGCTGCATTCTAGGTTGTATCTTCATATACATCCATCACCTTGTACCCAGACTACCAACACACATCCATATGTGGTATGACATAGTGTGGTAGACCACCAGATAACCTTCGATTGGTGGACTGTACCTAGGCCTACATCAACTGTGCAAAGTACCCATGCACAGACACAGCTGCATAATGTGTTATGCAATGCAATAATACCACTGTTTGTAACCAGCTCAGTTGTACACATACCAGGGTCCCTCAGATGTTGTCAGCATTAACACAGTCGACTGTTGCTGTACACCAATAAACAACACCCTCATGGTTGGATATGACTTAACTGTACCTGCTCTGGATATGTACATCCCACACTCATACAACATAAATGACATTACCATAGCTTTCGTTAGCCTTTCTACATACAGGTGGCTACATTCATTACACACACGTACATGGCAGATAACATGCTAACAGTACATAAGGTTTGATATCTATGTTAACAGAGGTAATATTCCTTCTCTACTGGTCACCCATGATACCTATCATATCATACAACAACCCATGTGGCATGTATGTCATCAGACATGTCCACCTAATGCAATGCCTACAAACGTAGCCAAATAACAAGATCATAGGACCTACACAAGGCCTGTATTGACAGGGAAATCCAGCTCTGCTGTGTATGTTCCTGAGTAGTCACAGGTGATATGTTCATGACATGTACAGCCATGTGTGCCCACAGCTCCTACATATACCCCATGTCAACAATTGCAAGCCATGCATCCTGTGTGCTGTCTGGACATTAGCCTTAGTACCACAATAGCCAGTACATGCTGGGGTGAGATGTTCACAAGCCACAGACCTCACACATGCTTGAATGAGTGTACTGCCTAGCTCTAACAGAGCACATTGCTGGCATTCTTCCAGTAAACATGAGGTGTGTGTGGCAAATATGATGTGCTCAGTGTTGACCATTACAATGCCCTGGCTTCACCATGGCACTGTCAAGTAACAGTTTGTAGGAGCATGACATGGAATAATGCTGTGTGTGTCTTGCTATGTGCTGTTGTTATATATGTACACTTGGCTACTCAGTGAAGGTGGTTGTGTCCTTCCAGTACATGAATACAATATCCATTATGGTGTAATTCTTGGCTATGTTTCACACATGGCGTGGGGAAGGTGTTGAATGTATCCTCTTGACCTAATAGTCCACTTACTGATGTAGACCGCATATGTATACATTTGATGTTTGTTTAGATTCCATGCATGTGCAGTGTCTGATGTTTGAAGGTGACAGTTGTCTTAGTACATCATGCTGTTGCAATACAGCCTCAACATTGCCAACTGTATATGGTGATATGCTGAAAGTACAGTAAGCTGTACATGAGGTATGGACAGATGTTTGGACATGACTACTAAGTGGTGGGGCTACTTTGCAGATGAATGATTACTGAGGACATCTCACTGGTGTGTTAGAACCATTCCTACAATAATCTGTGTAACTGCTAAGGTCTGGTTCTGTTAACTGAAGTGGAAGACAGACAATGTAGAATGCAGTAAGGGTGACACTGAAGGCAAACCTCCTGAGACCTGTAACAGTAATACCTCCCCTGTGCATATATTGTGCATATACCAGCACAGCTGGCAAAGGGAAGAGTCAGTACACTTTGTAGCAAATGCGATAGTGCTGTACATCTGTAATACCTATCATGAGATGGGCAGGTGTTTGATTCACAGTACTGGCACGTGTGGGTGTGTGTGTGTCCATATATGTCACGTATGGTTGGGAATACATCCCACATGTTTTTCACTCTCCTGAACACTGTTGTTGACATCAGTACAGAGTGAAGTGTAGAAAGAAAGGCATAGGCAGGTGGTTGAACCTCACACATGTCAAGTGTCTGTATGTGTGTGATACAGGTGTATATCTTTGTGAATGCCACAGTGTGTGTGTGTGTGTGTGTGTGTGTGTGTGTGTGTGTGTGTGTGTGTGTGTATGGCTGTCCATGTGTATGGCTGTCCGGTCCCTGGAGTGAGGCCGTATTTTACCATAGTGAAATGTTAATGCCCCCTCCCCCCATCCACTCAATGCAATCTAGTATCCCTGTTGATATCATCAATCTTAGATGAGCATTCTAATCGCTTGTTAACATGTACACCCTGTGGTGCGACTTGTTGTTACATAGCCTACTGATGAACCCCCCCCCTCCCCACATACACTCACTGCACTGTAGTATCTCTGTCAATGTCCTCAATCTTAGGCCATTCCGACTACCTTTACATGTGTAATCTCTGTGGCGCGTCTTGTCATTGAGTAGTACTATAATGATGATTTGCACATAGGCAGGGGTTCTCATCCGAACACTGGCAACTGTGTGTCTGTGTCAGAGTGTGTGTTACTGTGTCTGTGAATCCCTGAGTGTGTGGGTGTGTCTGTGTTTGCATCCTGTCATGGCAGCAGGCATTACTGCTTCCCAATGAGAAGCCACTATTTCCACTGGCCTTTACCCTTGTCATCCGCTATACCACTCTTTTACCTCCTCCCTGCTCCAGGTAGCTATACTTGTGATGTCACCCACTATGGATGCGATGGCTCTGAACACAGTAGCTTACTACACAGCTATCATGCTCTTGGATCATTAGAGCAGTAAACATAATTGAAACATGGGAGATTATAACTGTGATGTGGAAGCTACAAAGTGCATGCAGGTACTGTCATACAGACCTGTGAGATTTTAACATGTACATATGGGACACTAACCGCAAAGACTGACATCCCCCGGCACATGCAACTACACCTGAAGGAGGAAGGCAGAACATCAAGATCAACATTCTGTTAGTGTTGTTACACATGATACATACTGTCAAATGTACAAAATGCATTCTAAAACTGTAATACATGGTATGTCTGCTGCCTGTCAACACTACTCAACAATATTAAACTACAATTGTCTACCTAGTATGTTCACCCTGTGCATCAGACCATATGAGCATGTCCCTGCTCCGATGGTGTGGATGACAGGTTTGCGGCACAGGCATCATATCATATGCACAGGGTGATAATGTTTGCCAGAGGCCTAGGCTGTGCCATTGGATGACATCATGTGTATGTGTTAGGGCCTGAGATATCATTGGGCATGTGTGGATGTTATGTGTGTGTGTGTTGAGGTGCCCTACTTTTGTTTCTGGTGTGTGTGTGTGTGTGTGTGTGTGTGTGTGTGTGTGTGTGTGTGTGTGTGTGTGTATGCATGCACACAGGTCTGGCATGTGGCTGGTCTACACAGGGGTATTATTAACAGCTGCAGACTGTACAGGGCAGGTTTCACCATTCACGGTGTCTGGCCATGGCCACGTGACCTGCACCTGCCAGGGGTTGCACGGGCACTACCAGGCAGAAGTCCAGATTGGGTACTGTCTGATGACACATATCCACTGGAATCATGTCCCTATTGGGACCGTCCGGGACCATGTGCACATGGCCTGCTGTGTCCTGGTGTGGACTGCACAGCACCAGCTGCAGTGCTGCTGCTGCTACCACAACGATGGGAGTGGGCATGTGCAGTAGCATGTTCACATAGACCTTCAACAGGTGATGTAGTTGACCTACGTCCATGTGCCCAATGCCTCACTCCCACCAGATGTTCCAGCACAGACATTCCACGCTCGAGGATTGACATGCCACAGTCAAGGACTCCCACCATGTTACCCAATCGTCTATCCAAAACATCTGCAAGATGATGGAGAGCATTTGCAATTGCCTGGATGTTGTCAGTTAATGAACAGACAGCAGACCTCTGAAGCCTCAGACCTACTCTGTTGTGCCATTCAGCATGTGCCTGTGCCTCCATTACAGCCCAAAACATGCATCTGGTGACTCCAGCTGATGTGCTTTGTCTCACAGGGGCATGTTGGCCAGTGGTCCTCTTATGAGCAGCACTGGGAACATGTCTGTGTGGGACATCACCAGTCAGTTGACTAGGATCATGGTGTGCAGGCACACCTTCCATAGTCTCCACACTTCCCTGTTCCATGCTATCACCCGCCAACTGTCCTTCCTCTATGGCCAGTGATGATGGGATATGTGTAGGCAGGGGAACTATGTGCGAGGATGAGGAGGATACAGGTGGAATGGCAACCAATGGTGCAGATTCAGCCCCTGACAACCCTGCCTGTGCCTCAGTCATACTTTCATCATCACTGCTAGAGTCTGTGGGGACACTAACATTTGGAGGACCACAGGAGAGCAACGCACCTACATCAACACCTGTGAGGGGAAGACAAGAACTGTACATTACAAGTTATGCCACAGATACACACAGACACACACAGACACATGCTATGACACCCAACGGCATGCAACATGCAGGTGATATGGCAGATGGCATTCAGCTTAGACAATTATAGTGGTAGTTATCATACATCCCTGAGTTGCACACAACAGCATGCATGTGTTATAGCAGATGGCATGCACCTTACACAATTATAGTGGTGGTTAGCATACATACCTGTATTGCACCACTTGAGTTAGTAGCTTATGCCCCATACCTGCAACACAATGCATGCACTATGCACCATTGTACCACACTGCCATGGTGTGTGCAACATACACCACATGTTAACAGACAATTGCTGACCTTTGTACATCTGCCACTGATGCTTTGTGTTGGCCACTGCCCCTATGTGTGAGGACATGAGCAGAAGGGTATGTCAACTGAATACTATGTTTGCCTGAGCCATAGCTTGCATATCTCACCCAAAGCAGTGCATGTCTGTTCAACATTATTCCGCCTACCCCTGAGCTGAGTCTACAGACATTGTAAATGTGGCTGTATACATGTTTGACATGACTGTCCCTACTTTGCAATGGTGCCACAGACCAGCACAGGTTTACAGTACACCGGTCTGATGTGTGACGTATGACCTTACCAGTCACATGTAGTATGACATGTCTTTTGCTGATGTGTTGAATGACATGCATACATGTGTAACACAATGGTGTCCTTTCCAATCTATAGTACGGTACTGGTGTCCCAATGCAGGGACATGTTATATTAACATGGGCCTTCAGCTGACGCAATGTTGTCTGTCCACCCTACAAATATGCAGTGACATACTGCACATTGAGCTGATGTGCATAGCCATTGCAGAGCATCATGTGGCTTCACTATTGCTATACAGTGTGAGTTATTGACACAGTTCATAGCCATGACTGTGTTCACATACAATACATATCTAATGTGGAATGTGACCCATGTCACTGAGGTGTATACACACTAAACCCTAATGTGGAATGTGTGACACAGGTCACAGAAGGGTATATGGATGACACTCCTGCACATCTGCAGCTGTATTACTGTTGTCTGGCAACTATGCCCACACATGGCTAACTTAGCAGTACTCTATGTACCCACATGCCACCTGTGTACCTCACACACATGAGGAGTAGGCATGACAGTGATGTCTGACACCAGCAAGGTGAATGTACTGTATTTGTGGCCTGATGTGGTTGTATGTGTATGTTGTGCAACACATGTATGTATTCGGATACTGTATAGTTGAATGCTTTCATGTCATGACACACTCAAGATGTTCAAGACATGTTATGTGGTGGTTTCATGTTATGCCTACACAAGCTGTGCACAGGCCTGTATGATGTTTAGTGTTTCACATCTGCAATATCACCATTACACAAAGGCCATAGTTGTATTGTGTCGAGCCAGTGTACAACAGGGTGTACACACATGTACATCACTTCTACTGTGTGTGTTGCTTCATGTCTCTGGCCATCCTCCATGGCCATGTGTACACATGTTCTACCTAATGGTTGTGATGGCCATCTATTTCACATGTCAGTGTTATCCCATATGACATACACTCATAGATGTCATATGCTCCACTGAGGACAGGGATATGCAGACAAAGGGTGGTATGTATGGGATGTGAGACATCATATTTTGCAAGATAGTTGAGCAGTGTTGCAGTCAGCCCACTACATCTCATGGACATGTCAGATAGCACATGACATTGTGTGACATTCATAGCAAGGGTATAATCCACAAGGGTGTATCCTGTGGGCTGGTCATACTCCAGCTACAACACATTTAGAGTGTGTGCACACATATGCTCTCTGTACAGTACTGTTTGTATTCCCAACATGTGTAATGCTGATATGTAGTACCTGTCCCTACAGTGAAACACACCTCCACCATTGTATTCACAGTTGTCCACACATCTGGCAATGACAGTTTGAAAGGTTTAGTGTAGGTGTTTCATATAGTTTTCAATTGTTTCACATGGGTAACCACTGTGATGTATTGCAGGTCTGACCAGAGTATATTAACAGGACCACCATACATTATGTGTACGTGTGTTATGGCAGATAGCATGCAATTAATATGATCTGTGCATTATCAAGCCTGGTAAATAATAACAATCTCACCTGACACAGGCTGCTGTCACTGCAAAACAGCAGAGGTACCTAAACAGGAGTGTCACAGCAGTAAGATCATTATCCACACCTGTGTGATAGCTACAGGATGCAATGTCCATGTTAGCACATAAGCCAGTACAATATACTATACTATGGAGTATGCACATCTGTGCATACATAGAGTAGCAGACTATAGTATGTGGCATGTGTGCATACATGCCTTGCATATGATGTTACATTACATATTGTACAGTAATAATTGTAAGAAAAAAAAAATTGTAAGAAAAAAAGCCAGCACCTCGAGTGGTTCTAATACAATAATTTATTCTCCAAAAACTAGACCGGTTTCAGCTATTCCAGCTTTCATCAGTAGTTGAAAAACACAAGAAAAAAGATGCTCCTTGTATATTAATAAGAAGGTAATGACATCACTTCCTGTGATTGAAGAAAAAACAATTATTATCCTGCAATTAAAGTTAGTAAAATAAAATTAAATGAAAATTATGTATAAGTGAAATACAGTAAGTATACATAAATTGTTAATAGTCCATCCAAAATTGTGCCATACTAATGTCAAATTATAAAGAAATAAATTGAGACATTACCTTATGGAATAGATAAATGTAGTATGATGATGAAGAAGGAAAACACATTAAGATATAATTGGTCATTTGTATATCCTTAATTTGGGTTCCAGTATACACAAAAATTCAGTACCATAAGAGACAACTGAGAATGATGAATGTGTATAGAGTAGATGAAAAATTATATTATAATTTGTCATTGAGCCCTGGTGGGAAAAGCCCACCCAATTTAATTATCCATCTTTTCTCTTTATTGTTAAGGATTTCATGCCATCCTGTTTTGAATGCCCTGTTTCCCCTGATATGATCAATGATGCAAAAAGAGAATTTGGCCGTGGCGTGCTTAGTGGTGTGTCTGTATAGAGCATTTGTAGATCTGCAATTCCTAATATCTCCCAAATGTTCTGCTATTCTGGTGCGGAATTGTCTGGATGTTTGGCCTACATAGAAAGCTTGGCATGTGCATGTGGCCAGGTAAATAATCCAGTCGGAACTGCAGTTTCCAAAAATTGTGATATCATGTACCTGACCTGTGTTCTTACTTGTGAAACTTTTGGTTTTGAATATGTGATTACAAAAACTACAGTGGCCACAAGGATACATGCCCACTAATTTGTCTCCTGTTAGGGTTCTCTGTATAGCAGTGTTGTCATGCATGATGTTTCTTTTGTAATGAGAAAAATGAGAACCCAATGTTTTGCCCTTCCTATAAGAGAAGTAACAACGTTCTCCCAAATAACCCTCCAAAAGAGGATGAGATGTGAGTATGCTCCAGTGTGTATTGATGATGTTGATGAGATTGTGACTATTCCTACCATATGTAGTAATAAATCTACATATATCAGGATGGTTAGATCTGACTTTGTTTTTGTAAATTAATAGTGACTCCCTGGGTAGTGTAGTACTCCATTGTGCAGCAGAACTGATGGCCTCCCGGTGATATCCTCTAACCAAAAATCTATTGGTCAGATCCTCATGATGTATATTTAGATCTTGTTCAGAAGAACATATTCTTTTAATTCTCAGGAACTGAGATTTTGGGATGTTTTTGATGATATGCTTAGGATGGAGACTGTTGGCATGTAATAAAGTGTTATATTGTGGAAATTTGCGATGGACAGATGTTTTTAATGTATGATCCGGTTGTCTTTGTAAATGGACATCCAAGAAATGAATGTCATTCAAATTATATTCCACAGTGAATTCGGTCCCCCACATATTTCCATTGAGATGTTCCATGAATTCTTGGAGATATTCCGGACCTCCTTTCCATACAAGCCAACAGTCATCCAGATATCTCCGCCAGATGTCGATTTCGGGTAGATACACATTGTGCAATTCATCATAAATTATATGTTCTTCAATGTATCCCATGTATAAGTCCGCATATATAGGCGCAAAAGAGGCCCCCATGGCCGTACCTTGTATCTGCCAATAGCAGTTCTGTTGAAAATAGAATACATTTTTGGTTAAGACATGTTCGGCCATACACACAAGTAATGTTTTCATTCCAGAAGGATAAATATTGGCTTTATTTAACCAGAATTCCAGGGCCATCAGTCCTGCCCAATGCGGAATGCTGGTATACAAAGATTTCACATCCAAAGTACACAGAAGCCATGCAGGTTCTAGTTGTGAATTGGAAACAATTTGTAGGAATTCCGTTGTATCCTGAATCCTGGCTCTAATACAGGATAGTAATGGTTTCAGTTTTTCAGTCAAAAACATTGACAGGGGTTCCGTCAATGATCCAATCCCAGATACGATCGGTCTTCCTGGTGGTTTATCAATGGATTTGTGGATTTTCGGCAATAGATATAGGTATTGTTTAGCAGGATCCTTAACCATGAGATGTTTTTTGGTGTTAGTAGAAATAATCCCAGTGTCAACTGCTTCTTGTAAAAATTTTTCAATTTCTTGTTTGAAGGCGGGTGTAGGATCCGTGCTCATTTTCATGTAATGATGATGGTTGGACAATTGTCCATTTGCCTCATCCCGATAATAATCGGCGTCCATGACAACAACTGCACCCCCTTTATCAGCAGAGAGTATAACTATATCCTTGTTGTTTTTAAGTCTAGTTAAAGCAAGTTGTTCACTGTAAGATATATTATTTCTAGTATTGTCAGATTTGTTGGAATGAAAATGTAAATCTTTCATAACCGCTTGTTGGAATACTGCGACGTGTTTATCCATGGGGGGTTTGAAAGTGGATTTATGGAATCTAAATTCAGAAGATCTTTGAGAAATGTTGGGGTTATCCTGTTGTTTGAAAAATAAGTGTAAATTAATTTTCCTACAAAACTCTAGTATATCAGCAACATGTGAGCTCTCGTCAATGAAAAAACCAGGTATAAAACCCAAGCCTTTATTCAAAATAGAATATTCATCTGAAGACAAAGTGTATTTTGAGATATTTAACACATTTTGGTTAGATTCCATTATTTCACTACTGATTGGAAGAGTTCCTCTAGACTTTTGACCCTGATGCTTTCTCCCTCCCCAATTGTACAGTAACACATGTAACTATGAGAAATATAGTTGTGTTATATGTGCAGTACTGACTTACCAGCCAACACCAGGCTTGGTGGTTGAGAGACACACACCTCCACAATACCAGTTAAAGCTTGTGGATGGAGGTCTGCAGGTGTCCCCAGGTTGGCCAGTAGCTCCTCAGTACGTGTGAGTGGGGGC
This sequence comes from Protopterus annectens, assembly GCF_019279795.1. NCBI lineage: Eukaryota > Metazoa > Chordata > Ceratodontiformes > Protopteridae > Protopterus > Protopterus annectens. The sequence continues at coordinate 596,427,106 of NC_056730.1, read as the reverse complement.
TGGGTGAGTGCCCCCCACCTGTTGCACATTGTTCCCTGGCAATTGCATTAGCATGCTGTTTTGCCAGTCTTATGAGGTTGGTGCAGTGTCGGCACACCTGCTGATAGGTGCGATTGTGACCACCAACATCATTTACCCTCCTGCGGAGTTTCTCCCACAGGGCATCCCGATGCTGTGCATCCTGTGGCACATGGCTGAAGAGTGTTGAATGGTTGTCGAGGAGGTATGGGATTTGGACCTCATCCTCCAAGTGGGTGTATGCTGGCAGCCTGCTACGCAGCATACCTGGAAGACATAATGATGGAGACAGGTCACAGTAGTACAGCTGAACATACATGTGTATCACATTTATTAAGATTACAAATAAGTCTTTGCAAATCTACATGACACTAACACCATTGGCATGTTTAAGTCACACACATTTGACACTTACTGGTGATGTGATGTTATCACCATATATGTGTGTGTGTCATGTGATGACATTGCTCATACTCCATGTGGATGTTGTCTTGATGTGGGCATGTCTGTTTGCCTGTTCTGGTGTTTTTACCTATCGGCACATGCTTGGATGTGCTCACATTAATGCAATCAACCTTAATGCTGTGTATATGTCACATATATAGTCATACATAGCCTTTAGGGACATGACCTGTGACCCTGCAGACTTGCTCACAGAATGTTTTACATGTATGTGGTTTGCCATATACATCTACATGGCACTGTACAGCTGTGTAGCATCCTGCCATGTATTGCCTGCATTGCACATGTGAAACACATGGGACAATAGCTAGCCTGATGGTATTTGCAGGGTTGGATATCAACTATAGCATGTATGGTCATAGTGAACTAGTAGGCTATATGCCCTGGGCCATTTATGAGCCTAGGCAGACAGGTTACCTAGCTGTAGGCAACAGACAGGTAAGTTTTAGTGGCCAGTTCAAGTAGTGCCACAGAACTGATCCACAGGGTTACTGATATATTTGGCATGCAGTCATCACACCTAGGGTTGCCAGGTGTCCGGTTTTTGACCGGACTGTCCGGTTATCTGACAAATTGTCCGGTTAGAAATTTCAATCAAAACCGGACTTTTGGTTTTAAATTTTGCGGCGCTGACGTCATCACATGCGTGGCTATCAGCCTATCGGAATTGAGCTCACTTCCGGTAGTGCGAGCGGGAAGCAGAAGGAAGCCAGCACAAAGGTAGTGTATGTTTCAATCTTTATTTCAGCGCGTGGCTGTCGGTGTTTGGGACAGGGCACCTGCACTTTTGGGGACAGGATGGCATTTGTCAGAAGGATGTTCAGGCTCTCCAATTTTGAGAAGAGATGCTCTAAACAATACAGTATGTGTATACGCCAGGATCAGAATCCCAGTGAGATATGGCAATTGGCAGATCATCGGGAACTGGGTGATGGTGCTTCGGTAAAGTGTACAAGGTAAGGCACCCTCTCAGGCTTGGGCACCGGATCATGCTGTGAATTATGTCTGGAAAATCGTGTTAAAGTAAGGGTTTCCTAAAGTCCAGACGTGAAGGACAGTATTGACTGGGGAGCTGAACATTTGGGTTGTGGATGTGGGGATTTAAACAGCGTGGTCAGTGCTTGTGTTTGATGCCTAGTGTTTTTTTTTATGCTGTGGGTGGGGTACATTGCTGTTTGTAAAATACCGGTAGTTTCTTGGGTAGGGTGTCTCTGTCCAGTGTTTGAACTTAGAGAATGCACTTGATGCTGTATCTGGTGGATTTGTAGTTGGGGAACGAACATTGGAGGATGATAGTATTTAAATGAGATGGATGGTTAGTTGAGGATAAATTACACTAGTCGTGAGTATGTTGCAGCAGATTCATGCGGAGAGAAGGCTTATTTATTATCAGTATACATGCTGTTACCAGTCAAGAACATGTCTGGCACTTGTTACAGCATTACAGTCTTCTCTTACACAGAGTGTGTGTGATTACTGTTCTGGAAAAAATATATATTTGTGATGGAATTAATAATCCAAAGTATTTTCATGATCTTTAAGCCAGGTTATTGTTTGATGACGTTAAACATTTCAGAACCAAAACAGAAACATGCCTGTTATTTACAACTTGCAATTTTGCAAACTCTGAAAATAGTCAAATAAAAAGGCATTTGAGTTTCAGTTTCTGACAGAATGACACATTCTGATATTTGTATTTACTTGGTTTTGAATTTAAGTACTTATAGAATTTAAAAATAATGCTACACATAAGCAGTGCTCAGAGGATCTCTGGGCCAGGTTATATCACGATCTTCAAGTGAGACAGCCAACAAACCTTACCAATAAGATGGGTCATATCTCAGTCTCAGATGGTGTATTTTGAAGTTTAACAGCCTGTAAGTTCTGCTATAGTTTTGGCCCATTAGGAATTGTAAAGGAGGTAGATAACTTCCTGTGCAAGACAGTTCATTTTTCAGACTTTTAAAAGTAAAAGTTTTAGCTGTTCTTCTGCCTGTAATGTGATGTGAATACTATGAAAAGAGAACCAGAATTGTGTATTTGTATGTGCACGTGCTTGTGCGTGTGTGCAATGATAGAGTGAATGTCACAGCTGAGATTTCTTGATGAAATTATTGTATATAAGTGTGAAGCCATTTATAATTTAGCTTAGGTTTTACTGTAATTTTTGTCATAAGGACTTTGATTTGATGTAGCCTGTAGTTGAAGAGGTCAGAAAAAATAGAACAGCATAGGTAAGGTGATAAAGTTTTGAGGCCTGCAGTGAGTTATGGTGTGGTAAATGTGGGTTATTAGCGTAATACTGAGTCAAGCACATAATGTCTTAAGTGTTGTCACAAGGAGTTGATGGCTGACCATGTTAGAAGCATCAGCCAGATCAACAGTTAGTTACTATTCTTGTCTGGTGTCATTTGTCAGTGTTTGAGTTCATCATTTGTTAATGGCCATACATATGTCATTGTATTTCTGCCTACATGAGACACATGCTGGTGCCTAGATAGTGTTTTGTATTTTTGGAGATATTCACATGTCTGAAAGTAGACTAATTTTTTCAAAATATTGACATGAATTGGAAGCAGGTCTGTAGTCTGTGTAGTCTGCTGTTGTGCTTGGATAGATCCTTTTTGGGAAGGATGGATTATTTTTATTTTATTTTAATTTGTATTTTACATTTGTTTACCGGAAAGTCTGACTGACCCAAAATATCTCATTTTCAGTGGCGGCCCTGGGAGAAAAGCTCTGTTGACAAAAATAATTTTTATCAAGAGTAATACATTATATACACTAAGTAACATGTATTACTGTCTTGCAATTCTGCCTTGCATGTCGCCAACCCCTAACTAATATAATCTTTTTCTGGGTTTTTCATCTTTTATGGGGAAGGGATCCATGTTAGGCATGCCATAATCATGATGCTTCAAACAATGTGACTAGTAAATATGTTACTTGCACAGTATCTCGTTGTTCACGTTGCTTTGTTTAGCAAATGTGTATCGGTGGTTTGTGGTATAAAATTTGAATTAAATGTTTTAAATTAAATCCAAATATCTGTAATCACTGTAGAAATAAAGCAGAAGACCGTATGCACACTGAGAGTTTTGAACAGTGTTTATGGCAACTGGGGAGAAATCGGCTGAAAGCAGGCATCTGGAACAAAAAAAGAGGGTGTTCCCATCAGCTGATGTCACAAAATGGGTGGAGCATGTATGAGAGGGGGTGGGAATGGGTGGAGTTATTGGCGATGCGAGGGGCGTGGCCTTAGTCCGGTTTTAGCTACAAAGAAAGCTGGCAACCCTAATCACACCATGACACAGAAAGGGGCGATGTGCAGACTCGCTGGACAGGGATGCATAGTACTCTGGTCTTTGGTGCAGGCTGGAGAAGTTGTTTGACCGCAACTGAGCTACAAAATATAAGTATTCTTTGATTATTTTAACAGATTACTGTTGTTATAATTTAATATATATAAAGCACTTTGTCTATTCAGAATCTTCAGAAATCTTTTTCTGTTTAAAAACTGTCATAGCTTGTTGTCTTAGGCTATTGTATAAACTGAAACATTTACTCTGTGTAATTATCTCTTGGCTAGTGGGGGCTGGTTCTTTTGTGTTCTTGTAAAAAAAAGTTGTGTTTCTGGTGTTTGGTGCAGGCTGGAGAAGTTGTTTGACCTAACTGAGCTACAAAATATAAGTATTCTTTGATTATTTTAACAGATTACTGTTTTATAATTTAATATATATAAAGCCCTTTGTCTATTCAGAATCTTCAGAAATCTTTTTCTGTTTAAAACTGTCATAGCTTGTTGTCTTAGGCTATTTTGTCCCACCCTCCCTCCCTGTTGGTGTCTTGCTCTTATACTTGGTGGCTTTGCAGTTGCCGCCCCTACTGTGACACACGTCTCAGTCTAGTGTCATTAGCTCATTCTTCTTAATACAGAGAGAACATTTGATAAGGCCTTCTGTTCCTCCTTTTACCTTTTCAAAAAGTAAAACAAAACTTTTTTTTCTTTTTCGCCTGAACCTTCTTGTGTTCTGACTGTCCTTCTCAAACATATTGGAAATATACAGTATATTTCAGAGCATTTGTTATAACTGTATTTGCTATAACTGATTTAAGTATTTTTTCTGGCTTTTTGAATATTTACTGCTTAGCGACTGCATCTTAGCCTGTTTATACAGCTCTGCAATCTATTTAAACTGTTTTTGTGTTGATTAACTGTTTTGCACTCTTAAAAAGTTATTTGTTGCTTAATTTTACCTGTAGGCTAACACACTCAAGTGTGCTAGCCACTTAAAAGCATTTATAGCATTTACTGTCTGTTTTTTTTTCCTTGTCTCTGTAACAAAAAAAAAAAAAAAAAAAAAAAATCTCTTGTTTTCCCACCTTACTGAACTAGAGTAGTCCAGTTTCAGAGTTGCTGATCCCTGGGCTTTGTTTTAGTTCCTGTTACTGATCCATTGCCTTATTAGGAAGGAGGAAGTTTCTTTGCTTACCAGTGGGAGTGGGAAGCACTGAGCAGCCTTTTGTCCGAATTGGTGAAGTTTCAGCCAGAAACTAGTAGTCTATTGGTCGTTTTGGGCCAATTCCTAGCTCCTTTCAGCCCCTGCTATAAAACACGCTAAACACGTGTTTTCCAGCTTGTACCAACTCTGCACAGATCCTCGTGGTGGCCTGCAGAGTGATCCAAGCAGCAGAGAGCTAAAAGAGTGACTTTCTACCAGATATAAGTATTTTTGTGGCTTTCCCACTGTTATTAAGCTAGCGACTGCATTTCGCCTGTTTTACTGCTACTTTAAGTGATTTCTGCATTTTACACTGTTTATTGCACTTTAAGTTACTAATTGTTGCAAATTGTTTCTGTAGGCTACACACTAAAGTGCGCTAGCCGATTTACAGCATTTATAGCATTTACTGTCTGTTTTTTCCTTATCTCTGTAATAAAACAAAAAATCTCTTGTTTTCCCACTTTACTGAACTAGAGTAGTCCAGTTTCAGAGTTGCTGATCCCTGGGCTTTGTTTTTAGTTCCTGTTACTGATCCATTGCCTTATTAGGAAGGAGGGAAGTTTCTTTGCTTACCAGTGGGAGTGGGAAGCACTGAGCGGCCTTTTGCCCGATTTGGTGAAGTTTCAGCCAGAAACTAGTAGTCCATTGGTCGCTTTGGGCCAATTCCTAGCTCCCTTCAGCCCCTGCTATAAAACACGCTAAACTGTACTGCTGATCTAACCAGCATATCCTATAACTGAAAAGTTCATCTCTACTTGATTCCCAAGTAGACTATTCTCTATCTGTAAAGCCTAGCACTTACTCCTACAGTACTTGCACCTTGATAAAGCACTCTTATTATAGATAGTACCCCACCAGCCCAAAACCCACTTCCCGAGTCCTTTGAAAGTTCTTTATCTACTACTTCTAGTATGTCGAGGGATCAGTTGCTAGTGTCCTCTCCAGCTCAACTGGTGAACCTGGGAATATTGAGGCAATGTTACAATTGCCTCATGTACACAGACAATCCTCTCCTTCTCCCACAAAACACAAATACATGAGAGATGCAACTATCGGCCAAACTGGAGGCTGAGCTCTCTCAACATAGGACTGGCAAGACCAGACAGGAGGAGAAGGCAACCACACACAATACATACCCAGTCACACATGGTACCATCACAACTTCAAATCATACACATACTCACACAAAGACATACTCGGAGGCTCTGGTCAAAAATTTACCAAAACAGCAGAGGCCACCAAAGCAGACACCCAAACAACTACCACCTCACGACCCAACACATGCAACACATAGACCACACAGTCAGAGTGTCAAACAGTCACAGCCCTTAATTCCAAACAAAATGCCAGACACACTTGTCATTGGTGATTCCATAGTCAGGCACACTGACGTCCCGCTCACCAGACTGAGTAAGGAGAAGGTCACAGTAAGCTGCCTGTCGGGCGCTAGAATCCACCACATAACGCAAGCACTCAGGTCTCTCAACAGCAGGTACAAGTACGACTCAGTCATTGTCCACGCTGGTGTCAACGACCTGAGACGTACCTCCTTGGACTACATGAAAAGGGATGTCGAGGAGCTCTCTGATTATGTAGCCCAGGCAGGTATGACCCTGACCTTGAGCAGTATCCTACCTTCACCTAGAATGATGCCACAATACAGTGATAAGATGATCAGCTTTAATAATTGGCTTAAATTCTGGTGTCATTCAAAGGGGATCCAATGTCTGTCTGCCTGGGATGACATGCTGGACAAGCCACGCTGCTTCTAAGGGACGGCTTGCACCTGTCACCCCTGGGCTTCGGATATTGGCAAAGGCTCTTGCCACCCCATAGTGCCTTTTTAGGCAAGGCTCAAATTCTAAACCTACCACCCTAGAACACCAAAAGGAAAAAACTAAGGGTAATGCTGCTCAATGCCAGAAGTCTCAATCTCAAGATGCACGACTCGAGGCCCTTCTCAATATGGAGAACATCGATGTCTGTGCTGTGACAGAAACCTGGTTCAAGGCTCCTGAGAGCACCCCAGCACTAACAGGTTTCACCTCATATCATAATGCCCGCCCCAAAATCCGGACAACACCAAGAAAGGAGGGGGTGTCCATATTCATAAAGGACACCCACACCTCAAGGTTGGTGGCAACGACGATGCATCGGAGACCATCCAGGTGCAATTAACCATAGGCAAGACTGCTCTGCAATTTGTAGCATGTTACAGGCCACCCTCTCAAACTCAGGAACCTCACATGGCCTTCCTGAAAACATTGGAGGGGATAAATGTATCTCCAAACACCATCATACTAGGTGACTTCAACTACCCTAATATAGACTGGGAACACTACTCAAGCCCGAACACTCTAACCCAAAGATTCCTGGAGTTCATAAACTCAAATGCCATGGAACAACTAGTCACCATCCCCACAAGAGGTGAAAACATACTTGATCTCATCATCACGAACATGGGATCAAAATGTTCAACACCGAAGTATACCCTCACTGGTGAGATCAGATCATAAACTAATCTCGCTGGAGGTCCTCATCCCGCCCCACCTGAAACAAAAAGACCACAGTGAAAAACTTCTCAAAAGCCGATTTCACACTTCTAAAAACTAGTGTGGTCTCCTTTAAGGCCCCTGAGCCAGTGGTAAACATTACTCAAACCGCTGAATCACTTACAAATGCCTTCTACCAGCACCTACAGGACTGCATGGATCAGGCAATCCCAAACAAAACTAAGACTCTCTGTACCAAAGGCAAGCGCCCAGTCTGGTGGACCCCAGCCATAAACAAGCTCTACAACAAAAGGAGGAAGCTACTACAAGATAGAGCAAAATCCTTGAAAGGTAAGACACCTTTGATCATTATAAGTAAAAACTAAGAGCTCTCATAAAATCATCCAAGGCAAATTTTGAGAGAAAAATCGCCAAGGACTCTAAAGACAATCATAAGGCCTTCTTTAGCTATGTTAGAAACCTAGGAGGAAACTCCCAGATATGCTCAGAATTAGTTCAAAATGATGTGAAAATTACTGAACCTACACACATTGCTAACATACTGGCTGACAGGTTCAGTGCAAACTTCTCCCTCCCCCAAAAGGAGAGATATCTATTCCAGAGGATTGTAGCCCCCAAACATCTCCAACGCCCAGGTGAGAACTGCCCTCACTAAGGCAAAAACACAGCATCCATGGGACCGGATGGTGTCCCCGGCTGTGTGCTTCATGAACTCAACGAGGAATTAAACCCACAGTTAGGACAGCTGTTTAATCTTAGCCTCACCTCAGGATACGCACTCAAGGAGTGGCACGCGACTGTGGTCCCACTTCATAAGGGCGGTGCCTCCACAGACCCTGGAAATTACCGCCCCATTAGCTTGACAAGCCTTATCTGCAAAGCCATGGAGAGGATCATAATGGAACTCATAAATAAAGACATAGGAACTTGCAGACTTTGGATCCAACCCAGTTTGGCTTTGTCAAAGGCAGATCCTGCCTCTTAAACTTGGTTGACTTTTTCGAGACAGTCACCAAGGCCATTGATGAGGGTAAGGCAGTCCATACAGCCTACCTCGACCTGGCAAAGGCCTTCAACACAATACCCCACTCAGGTATCATCGAAAACTCATCAGCTTGAATGTAAACCCATACATCACAAGATGGGTTGCAAACTGGCTAAGCGACAGAACCCACAGGGTCAGAGTTGCTGGAGCCATGTCAGACTCAAAGCCTGTCACAAGTGGTGTCCCACAGGGCTCAGTCCTGGGTCCACTCTTGTTCGGCATCTACTTTTCTGAAGTACAAGCAAACACAGGAGGGTTATGGCTGACAAAGTTTGCAGATGACTGCAAACTGGGCCATAGTCGAAAACACATCTGACACAGATATCCTCCAGAAGGGCCTCACAGAAACGGATAACTGGTGCCAGAGCCATGGCCTGAAGTTAAACGCCAAAAATGCATAGTCATACCCTTCGGGAAAAACAAGGTTACCCCTAGCTACCATATAGGTGACAATCCACTGAGCACAGAAAAGTCATCAGGGATCTGGGGACCCAAGTTGACAGTAGTCTTCGCTTGACACTCATGTTGCTAAAGTAGTTAGGAAAACCTTCTATATCGCCCACCTGATCATGAAGGATTCACATCTAGATCAAGGGAGGTCATCGCCCCTGTACTCATCACTCATTAGACCTATGATTGAGTACAATGCCCCGCTCGAATGTATCTGACCAGACACCTGATGCAGCTTGAAAGGCCCCAAAAGTTCCTCACCAAAAGGATAAAGGGTCTCAAAATATGTCTTATGCTGCCCGACTGAAAGAACTCCAGCTTTATTCAGTCTCATACCGCTTGCTCAGAGGTGACCTGTGCCTGACATATAAGGCCATGTCAAACCCAGATTTGATGAATATGCTTCACCTCAAAAATCTAGATCCCTCAGAACCACAAGGGCGGAGACGTAAACCTTGACACGGTTATAAATAGAACGTGCTGGAGGGACAGATTCATCACCCAGAGACTCCCTATGCTGTGGAACAAAATCCCGGTACATGTGAGGCAGAGCACTCGCTGGCCTTGTTCAAGAGGAATCTTGACCAATGGATGGGAGATCGCAGATATACCCCAGGGATTACTTCAGTGTCACTGCTTGACAGAGGCACAGAAAAATGATAGGCATAGTTTTTATTCAAACTAAAGGGGTGGCGAAAGCCACATAACTATGGGCTAGGCTTATAAATGCCCTTGGGCAGATAGCCTAGTATGAACCTATGAACCTATGAACCTATGTTAAGTGTATGGGACAGAGATTTGTCAGGCATGTTGTGATCCTTGTACTAGAAAGGTGGATGTCCATGAAGTATGTGTTTATTTGGGATCAGGATGTGTTAAGTGTAGCATGTCCAACATCTCTGGGTTGGACATGGCTTTATTCAGGGTAGGCTGCCTGCTACATAGTGAAGCTAGGGATTGGGAAGGGCAGTGTAGGCCATCTACACATGGGCAATAACCATTAAAGGAAATATGTGATTTATTATGGGTCACATGACTGTTGAGTATGGCTGAACAACTATCTTTATATTCATGGCTGGCACCCTGTCATGATTAGGGGTGCCACATACGACTACCTGACTGGTGTGGTGAAGTAAATATCAAAGGAAAGACTACTGTCCAGCTGCATCCCATACACACACAGTTGCCATTACATTGACTACTGCCTCGGTGGTAGTTCATGGGTACAGGGCTTTTGACATAGGGGATGACAATGCAATACTTAGCTGTCAGATTGTGGCCATACGTCACACACCACACATCTGACACACAAAGGCCCTTCTGTATGTTGAACGCAGCACACATTGTGTCAACTATTGCTCCTAGTTCATAGTCATTTGCAAACATCAATAGGCAGATGCCTTCTCTGTTTGTGTGGTATAGATAACAAAGAGGGGGAGTACCAGGAATGAACCCTGTATTACTGTGGCTGGCACTGGTTTGATGTGTGTGTATTAGTCACACACCTTCTGTAGTGTTGGTTCTGCCAGCACTCCAGTTGCCAACCACTCCTGTGACATAAGAATATACACCTAGTTTACTGAGTGTAGCTGGAACACAGTATGGATGATGGTGTCCTAAGACCTGGCAAGGTCATGATATGCTGTGTGAATCAAACTTACTGTCATCTACATCTGTACTGAGTATATCAAATAGGTTGATCATGGTTCATAACCTTACAGACCAGACTCAGCAGGGTAGAAGTGCACTATTTCTCATTATCAATGGTGTCTCCCCCTTTGTGATGTGTGCTAACTGTTGTTGTGCACCATTCAGTGTGTACACAGCCTGACATGGAGCTATGATTGAACATGATGTGTATGTGGAGAGCTGATTGTTCTTACATTTATGTAGGATACACCCTGGGATGTTGACAGGTCCCATGAAAGTTGTATGTATGGCTTTATAGAGTACAGCTTGTACCCGCATAGTTGTTATTACAGGGGCTCTGTAGTGTACATGGATATATAACTATGTGTACCTGTTTGGGGGGGTGGGAGTGGGTTTAGGTTCTCCAAGACCCTATCTGGATGAACAGGTGCTATTTCTGTAGGTGCAGTACTTCCCATGCCATAGTGCTGTGCAGCACAGCAGGTCTTGTCATTGCCATTACGATTAATGACACAGCTATAGAATCCTCTGTGGTTGGCCTCATAATACGTGACTGATTAGTTTCACAGTAGCTATGTGTGGTTTTATATGGTGTATCTGCATCTTACTGAGGCTGACCAGGGATCACCTACACTTATGTGTGTTCACTCTTGCAACAGTTACTACCTTCTGTGGTACAGTTTAAAGCATAGTATCACCAGTTTGCCTTCTTGTTTGTGTTTGGTTGGATCTTGGTTCTGTTTCAATGGCACAATCACTGCACATATGTGACTGCTTAAGGTTCATTTGTATAGGATTCAGCATTTGCACATGCATTGTCCATCGGCATGGGTGCCATGACAGTCACTACTTTGCTCTTAGGAAGCATAACATTGGCTTTGGAGACTGACTATGTGTAGTATACTGTTAGTCCTGTTTGTGTGACTATGGTGATCCAGGTCATTGGGGTTGATGGAATCCAACATGCATTGAGTGCAGGTGTTAGTACATGAGGAGTCTTCCCAGTTCATAATGGAATAGTTGGGAGTAGCTATTATTATGGCTTTCTGTCTCAAACCTAATCTTCCCCATTACAGCACATTATGACAGTTGGGAAACCCACGGCATGGTGGGTGATCTGTCATAAGGTGCAATTTGAATTCTACTTTGGCTCAAAGGTAGTTGCTCAGCATAATGCATCTGAAGTTATGCAAGTGCAACTAGCATGGAGGTGTACATATACTTCAGGAATATGGACACACCTGCAGCCCATGTGTTCCAATAAAGGATAATGGGCAAGAGGTGAGGTATGTGTTATAACATGGTCATGCAAGTGTGCTCTCCAAAGCGTTGAAACATGTCTCAGGCACTGCACAGGTATGTTCTACATGTTAGGGATTGACATATGTGTGTCCATATACTGTTTCTGACATGTATCATTGTGTAGCGAGACCCGCAGTTTATTGCTTGGCTGTCCCTGTAACAGCAGTGGACCTTCACTTGAACTGCGCATGATGAAGGCACTATAGGGGAAGCATGAGCCCTAGGCAGTATCCAGATTCGCAGGGGTGACAGGTGCAGGCCCTGTCTGGCAAAGCATCATGGTCTTTCAACCATGTTATCCCAGACAGACAGATACTGTATACCCTTTGACGTGCACCACTACATTAGACAATTGTGGAATACAATCCTTTTGTCCCTGTACTGCAGTATCATTCTGGCCAATGGCAGAATGCTACCCAGGCCTTGGGACATACCTGCATGGGCTACAAGACCTGACAGTTCCCTCATGTTGTTTCCATGCAGTCCAGGCTACTGCATCACAGGTCCTGCACAACAACATGGAATATGCCAGAGCCATGAGTATAGTTCAAAATGTGGTCTGAGTGTATGGTTATGTGGCTAATCATGGCAGACAGGCAGCTGACAGTATGTATGCTCTCATATAGGTTGGTGTGTATCATAGTGCTAGAGTTTGCATTTACAAATGAGTACTGTTGGGCATGTTTCCGGCCATGTGTTCTGAGGTGTGGCACAATTATGCAAACTATGTCATACAGTTTGTGTATTTCGTTGTCTGTCTCTTCCAGTTTGGGAGGTCATTTGTTTGGCCAGATACTTAGAAGCATCTGTGAATGTGTGTGATTTCTGGTAGTGTGTGTGTCCTTACTGTGTTCTGGTAAGGGTATGTGTTGGTTGTGGTGATGAGATGCATGTGTTAACCTACACCTCATGACTGTCCAGTCCAGTCATGTCTGTCGACTAGACTGCCTTTCAACTTACCCCTGTAGCTGCATCCCAGACAATGTGTGGGGTGTGGTGTTAGGTGGGTTTGGCAGTGTACATGGCATAGAGATTACATTCCCCCAGGATGGCCACATACACAAAGCTGACATTAGTAAACAACAGTAGCTGACCAGTGGACATGCCTGTATGAGCATTCAGTACTACAAGTACCAAGTACTGTATTTAGTTTACTTATTGCTTATGAAGGTGTTTTAGACAGTGATGCTCACCTGTAAATATTTGTGCTATGGACGTGACAACACTGGCTATTACGGAAACATTGTAGTTACCTTTAGCAGCAATCCTCCTCTGAGGAGCACATCACATCCTGATAGTTGATTACAGATGATGCAAGTGTCTACAAGTCTGTTTCCTTCTCTGGGTATATACTCACATATGCACCAGGACCAGGAGCTCTGTTGGGCACAGACACCCACTCCCCAAACAGAGTCATATATCAATAGACTTTGATGCCACTATCAACATGATCAGGATATAATCAGGTAGTGTAAGCCATCACCTATGAAGCAGCTGTTACACATGGGCAGCAGTCTCCTACATCTTACAATCCTACTGCAGATGTTACATTGGAGTTAAAGATGATATGCAACCTGTTTCATTACCAGTACTGTGTACTACCTTACATACAGTATGTGCAAGTGGCTGTTAGGTTGGCAATGAGAGGTTAGGCTACACAAACCTGGTAGTTCAACCAGTGTGTCTCTACTCTCAATATCCACTCTATGTGGATGTGCACATAGCCATTTGGCCCAGCCCTGTAACAAGGGTCACTACACATTTGCATGCATGTACACATGCACAGCTGTTATTGCTTGCAAATGATACTAGAGAGGTGGATATTACATGTGTTATGTGCATGGATAGTTACCTGGCTCTTCCAATTATCTTTGCTATCATGCTGCTAAACTGTCAGATAATACAAGTGATATGTATCCTGTTATTAAGTATTGTAATTGCCAATAGACATGACTACTGTTTGCATAACATAACAGAAATGCTATGTAGAATGGAATACAGATCTGCCTAAAATACTGTACATTACACAGTTATTGGCACAATATCCCACAATGCAAACAATATTTGCACAGTAAGCCCACCTTTACATGTTCATCTTACTTATACACCCAAACATATGTCAACTGTTACAATATATCGACATACTATCCCCTGTTATAGCACATACTTGTTGGATCAATCCTGACACTGACAGTGGCTGGAAACGAATTGGGGAGTTCCAAGCCCATATCATCCCTTGTGGTGTATGAGGAGTTTGCCTTGTGACCTACAGCAGTACACACATAGAATACTACAAGCATTACTACTGCTGAACAATAGATCGCTACAAGATAGCTATTTCCACTATATGCAGTGATTACACTGTAATTCTTAAAGAACAGGTACTACATACACAGACATACTACATGTTATACATACCTTCTTAGTAATTGGAGGTGTTATTGACTAGTATAATACTCATTTTCGGTTTGTCTTTCAGTGTTTTGTACTGTCCTACAGGTAGATACAGATGGTTTGAATATGTGACAAGGCAACCTTTTATAGTTACAGATCAGTAACGTGCTATCTTGATAACCAATTGGTGTTCCTAAGTAGCTAATTACATGCACATCAGCTGCGCTGCTACTGCCTTAGCCAATACCATGGCAACAGTGGAGTATAATTGAGTACTTCACTTGGGTGTTGTCCCTTTGCCTTACTTGTGAGGAATACAGCGTGGAAGTGTTGTTTGAAATCTATTGCAACAGCTGTATGGAGACGAGCAGTAATATCTTGTGTGTAATGCCTAGAGGATTTGGTCTAAATGTGAGTACTGCTGTTATATTTCTGAACATTGCTACTTGTGGAGGGTTTGTCTGTACCTAATACTTCTGCATATGTTTCAGTCTGGCCAGGATGTTTGACCAGCTCAAGGCTGCATAGCTATGCATATAACTTTAGGGGGTTTACAGTGTGCTTACCAGACATATTTAGTTTGGTGTTAATGTGTATCATACTATGCTGATGATCAGTACTCGGTAACACTTCCTGGTGTATGAACCTTTCAGCCCTCTGAAACGGGATTAGCTCATACAAACCCTGCAACATCAGCAGCTGTTCAATTGTATAATAGCAACTATTTCACATAGGGCCATGTTAGTGTGTCTGTGTCCAGGTATGTTAAGGTTTCAGCAGATGTTGTACAGTAGTTGAATAATCAGTTATGGTATGACAGTATTTATTGATGTAATTATTTTGGTTGTGGGGTAGATGTTGGTAGGTGTACATAGCACATGTAGGTGTGTAGGAACCCCTTTTATACAACTTCTATATGTGTGTGGGTGTTCTTTCCCTATGTGAACACATATCCCTTAGTAGACTAATACTATGGTAATTGCAGGCTGATTCATTAAGGCATTATTAAATTCTTCCTGTATAGCATGCAGGTACTGTTAGTCCTAGAATCCTTTTGGCAATACATTGGAATGTAATAAAGTTTTGCTAAATGAAAGCTGTCTGTGTATTTCTGTCATGGATATTTGCAGTCATTGCAGTTGTGTTGGTGACTGTGTCCATAGAACATATTTGTATAGCGCATTGGCATATACTCTTCATATGTTATGTTCATATTGTTTGGGGGGGGGTGGAATGTGTGATTGCTATGGTCCATGTTATACTCAGATATGAACACTTCAGATGCTGTCTACACACATCTATGTATGTGTGTGTGTGTGTATATATATATATATATATATATATATATATATATATATATATATATATGTATGTCTATATATATATATATATATATATATATATATATATATATATATATATATATATATGTATATATATATATAGCACCACCAACTAGGAATGACACGAAAAATATGAAGAAAATCAATCACAGTTTATTATCCAAAATAACGCTTGTACAGATACAGCACGTTTTCGTCATCAACTTCATCAGAAAATGGAAAGCAACCACATCCATCTGTATTTATACTCTCCTTATTAACATCAATTAAAACAATTCAATCAACTTTAAAAGCAACAAATTTAATAAATCAGTTAATTCCATTCATTATAAAACCTATAACCAAAATAGTTTTATAACTTCTTACATTTAATAAATATAATTAAACACATTTAAAACCCTCATCCTATTCATAAATCTTCCAAAACCAACAGTTAATAAATAATATATAAATAAATGGTTAAAATAGGTTAAAATTAATAATATATGTTAATAATATATGTTTAACAGTATATGTCTCCCTCAAGTGGTGAAACTGAAAATAACATATAAATTAATTCATAGTTATAACTTAGTAAATTTAAAATGAGTTAAATGGTACATTGTCACTTTAACTTAAAAGTGTTCTTTCAAACTTGTACATAAAGTAAATTAAAGTTTAGCAGATCTGATTTTAAGCACTGGTGCTAAAGATACCATTTCATTTAAACCTGGGAATTTGCTAGAATCCAACACCAGTTGCCAATATAATTCTCTGTATTCAACTAGGGTTTCCCACATACCACCCCTAGGACTCGGTGCAACCACCTCCAAGATAAAAAATTGAAAACCAGATGTCCTACAGGTGAAAGTGTGCTTGTATAATGCATTTCTCTCGTTCTTTGTTCTAATTTCATATAAATGTTCGTAAATCCTCTGTTTTAACTTCCTTTCACTTTTCCCTATATAAAAGGACTGACATTCTTTACAAGTTGCAATATAAATGATCCCTTTAGTGTTACAGTTAGTGTATGTGTTTAAAGTTAGTTTCCTTTTCCTAGCCTTTAAATAAATAAAATCTCCCGTAGATAAAAATGTACAGTAATTACAACACCCACACTTATATAAACCTTTCTTTTCTTTCATTCTACTCTGTGTATTGACTCTAACCAAACCCCTCTCTAAAATATTTTTAATACTGTTACCTTTCCTGTATGTGTAAATCAATTCTTTGTCAAAAATGTATTTTAAATCCGAAATCTTAGAAAAATTGCTCCATTCCTTGTCAAAAATTCTCCTAATAACTTTAGAATTACCGTCATATGTAGTAATTAAACTAGACGTATAGTCTTCCATAGGTTTGTTTGTTTGTTTTGTATCATCCACAAGTTGAACTTTACCTAAAATTGGAGCAAATTTATCATTTCTCTTTTCACTTACTTCATTCAAAATTTTGTCAAAAAATTCCCCTGGATATCCTCTGTTTAAAAATAATTCCCTAAGTACAATCACCTCACTTAAAAAAGTCTCATCGTCGGAGGTCATCCTACTCAACCGTACTAGTTGTCCCTTCACCACACCTTTCTTCTGGTGTGGTGGGTGGGAACTAGTATAGTATAAATAGGAATTAGAGAAGGTCTCTTTTCTGTGAATTTTAGATGTAAACTGACCATTGTTTTTCAAAATGTGAACATCTAGATAAATTAATTCATTTTGGTTGAAGTTATTAGTGAACTCCAAGAAGTCAGTTGTGTTGTTTACATAATCTACAAAGTTGTCAAAATCATCTTGTTGACCCTTCCACAAAAAACACAAATCATCCAAAAATCTACTATATAATATCCAGTGACTTTGGTAGGGTGAATTTATCAAGTATTTGTTTTCCCAAAAAATCATTATTATGTTAGCATAAGTAGGGGCGCAATGTGCCCCCATAGCTACTCCTTTTTCTTGTTTGAAATATTCACCCTGAAAAAATATATAGTTATTTTTCAACACTACATCCATGAGAGTTAAAACTACTCTAAAATCACTGTGTGAGATTTTTTTACTATGCACTAAAATTTCTTTGAACCATTCCATACCGAGATTATGTGGTATACATGTAAACAAATCCACAACGTCTAGTGTACCAAATGCTATGCTGTCACTAAACAAAGAAGGTTCCAGTTTCCTCAAAAAATCCCAAGAATCAACCAGAACATTATTATTTCCTTCCAAAACACATTTTACATTTGAATCCACATATTTTGCTAGTGGTGCTGTCACAGAACCCTCCGCAGAGACAATCGGTCTCAGGGGTGGGTCCTGAGAATTTTTGTGCACCTTCGGAATCCCAAAGATGGAAGGTACTTTTGGCTTCTCCACATGAAGAAATTTATATGTTTCCACATCAATTGAACCTTCTAATAGTAAGTCATTTAGTGTGACTTGTATTTTCCTGTATGCGATGTTGATTTCGTTTATGGACACCCTTGAATATTTGTCAGAATCATTAAGAATGTCCATCATTTTCCCCTCATATTGTATACTATCCATCAACACCACACTCCCACCCTTGTCGGGTTTCATAACCCTTACGCTCCTGTTGTTACTGATGTCCTTCAAGACTTCCATTTCACTAGGAGTTAGATTAGGAAACACATATTGCTGATTCAAATTTAATCTCAGTTCCCTTTCCACCTTTAGTTCAAAATTTCTAAGCTGTGGGTGCAATGGTGGGTTGAATGTACTTCTGCGCTTCAAACATCCACTTCCAATACTTGTATTTTTTCCATTAAAAAACAACTCTAAATTTTTCATCCTGATAAATAATTTTATATCAACAAGCAACTTGAACATATTTGTTCTCTGTTTGGGAATGAAACCGAAACCTTTAGAAAATAAATCAAAAAAAGTTTTGTTAATTGAAACACTAGAAAAGTTAAAAATGTTAAAATCTTTAAATGTCCATTTATTCCCTTCATTTGTTAAAACATTCATTGATTCCAAACTTGCCCTTTCCTTTCCTGAGGCCTCCACCCCCTCCCTGGGTAGTTTTTTGAGTAATAATCTATCGGTTCTTTGTCCATTAATCTTTCGGACCTTCTAAGTGGAGGATACTCAGCCCCATCTACATTGTTGTCAACATTCACAGTTTCTTCCCATTCAGTTTCACCAAGAAATTCCTTACCGCACCCTCCATACCCTTTTCTCTGTGTTGATTTTGGTTTTGGGTAGTGGGTTTTGTTTTTATATTCATTTAAGTCCCTGTCTATTTTACCAAATTTCCTATTCTGAACATCTTTACACCGAGATTCAACATTCTTTAATAACTTGTGGTACTTTTCATTTTCTATGTCAACAGTAAACATTAAATCATTTGTAATAGCCTTATTAATATTGTCAATGTCCATAAACAATTTCTCCATTTCTCTTTCATTGTTTTTGATAATTGCTCTCATAATTTCAAATCCACAATTGTCAAAAGCATTAATTAGGTCATTAAAAAATTCAGTACCTTCCATAACATTATTTGGGTACTTGCATACCCTAAGACCCTTAGGTACTATTTTAAACTGCAAACAATGTTTCAAATAAGCACAATCCATGTCCAACATTTTATATTTATACAAATAATAATCCAAATCCTTTAACATCGTGTTATAACTGGTGTTGTTGTTATTGTTAAAACCTTTTGTATTAAAATCAAATTTAACATTTAAGAAATCCGCTAGCTGGATTTTGCTACCTGAAAGTACTCTTTCCGTGTCCATAGGTGCACGCGAACCACATCGTTTATCTCCACCTCTCGTTTTCCCCTTGCCACTCGCATTAGTGTTAGTAAAAGTTAAATGAGGAAAATCATCCAAACTGTTGTTCGCAATGCCGTTTGCATTGCCCATTTCCTCATTATCATCATTAAGTCGTGTTTCTCTGCCAACAGCTACTACTCCACTCCCTCTCGGTTGCTGAACCACTTCCTGGTTCCCTGGTATCGGCGGTGACGATAGCAGCGTAGCAAGAGATTGGCTAATAGGGGACAGTAGTGCTACCAACTGCGTCAGCTGCCCGATAAGCTTACGAACCTCTCCAGTTTCAGATCCTTTGAAGATATTGTCCGTGCCAGACCTAGAATCCATCTCCGAAAAATAACCAAAAAAAGGGGATCAATGGTGCGCAAGAAAACCAAGAAACAGTAGTAAGCACCGCCAACTAGGAATGACACGAACAATATGAAGAAAATCAATCACAGTTTATTATCCAAAATAACGCTTGTACAGATACAGCACGTTTTCATCAACTTCATCAGAAAATGAAAAGCAACCACACCCATCTGTATTTATACTCTCCTTATTAACATCAATTAAACCAATTCAATCAACTTTAAAAGCAACAAATTTAATAAATCAGTTAATTCCATTCATTATAAAACCTATAACCAAAATAGTTTTATAACTTCTTACATTTAATAAATATAATTAAACACATTTAAAATCCTCATCCTATTCATAAATCTTCCAAAACCAACAGTTAATAAATAATATATAAATAAATGGTTAAAATAGGTTAAAATTAATAATATATGTTAATCATATAAGTTGAAATAACATATAAATTAATTCATAGTTATATGTATAACTATGTTATATACTATATACTCTATGTATCTCTCTC
Source organism: Protopterus annectens (assembly GCF_019279795.1). Classification (NCBI taxonomy): domain Eukaryota; kingdom Metazoa; phylum Chordata; order Ceratodontiformes; family Protopteridae; genus Protopterus; species Protopterus annectens. The sequence continues at coordinate 596,406,790 of NC_056730.1, read as the reverse complement.
TCTCTCTTTATATATATATATATATATATATATATATATATATATATATATATATCCATATATCTATATAGCTATATATCTATATATCTATATATCTGAGCATACACCTTTCATTGGGTACATGGCAGGTTGTCCTATTTCAACACATTCCTCCCTTTTGTGTTTTAACTTGTCTGCATACACACCTAGGATAGGTGCATCTCAGGTAGCTTAGTGGTAGATTACTCTGAGGATGGAGTAAATGGTTGTGGGTTCTAATCCTGGAAGGTGTTATTATTTTACCTCTCAGAGTAGGCACTGGTAGGGAAAGTGTGAATAACGCACATTTCAGTGGTTATAAGCAGGTTTGTCCATGGTCTGAGCGAAGTTAAGCAAAGGTTAAACCTGTGAAGCGCTTCTCTGTTTACCGTCTTTAAGCACCACTTACCGTTGTGCAAACCCATGGAAACCCGTTTGCAACTGCTTAAAAATGCTTTAATCCACCTGCATCCAACAGCCCTTATTCTGACCCTCAAAATAACTTAACAGCCTTTGCAGGTCTTGAACCAGGGAGCATGAACACTACAGTCACTGACTTTACCACTAAGGAATCTGAGATATGTACAAATGTTATGGTGTTTAGAATATACATTTTACTACAGGCATTCCTTACTACTGAAAACAAATGTGACAGTCAGTTGGTGCACATATGTCTGATACATGTTAATGTTCATATGTTTGTGAAATTAGGTGCTGCAATGTGACATGACAGGGTGTATTATGAATGAGAAAGGTTCTTATTTTGTGTCCTTTTTATATTGTCCCCATATTCCATGTATACCCTTCCAGTTCACTTATTGAACATCCGACCCAGGCTCTCCTTGATGCATGATTTCATTACACATCATTCCTCCCCACCCCAATCTTCACATACACAACAACCATTCCTTCTATGGTGAATTAGGTTAATATTAATAGTTATAATACCAGAGCTGCATGTGTTTTGTGTACACTTCAATTCCTTTGGATTGCTTCTGTGTCACAAAGTGTGTTCATAGATGTTTATATATATATGGCTATTGATGTAACTGTATAATATATATGTATATATATATATATATATATATATATATATATATATATCTTTATATATATATATATATATATATATCTTTATATATATATATATATATATATATAAAACTAAAATTAACCGCACTCAAAAAAATTGAACGAAGAGAAGAAATTTAAACTAAGAAATGAACTTCGTGACAATAAAAGCATTCAATAAAATAGTAAATAACACCAACAACTCTTGTAGAACTTTAGCGCTTTCATCTTATTTATTATCAAGACTTCTTCAGAAAGACATGTTTCATGAGTATGAGCAACCATTTTCACTTCCTTTATATACATTAGTTCTAGCAGGCCATTTAAATTAACAACAGTTCCTTTCCAATAGTAAAGTGTGAACAAGCAGGGTGCTGTGTGCATTTTCATTAACATTACAATTGCAGTTACACAAGGTAAATTGGTCAGACAGTAATAGCCTTGTGGTGCCGTGTGCATACTGAAAGGGATTGTGTGCAAAAAGGGATTGTGTGCAAAAAGGGATCGTGTGCAAAAAAGGGATTGTGTGCAAAAAGGGACTGTGTGCAAAAAGGGATTGTGTGCAAAAAAAAAAAAAAAAAAAAAAAAAATTGGGGGGGGGGACCGGGAAAGATGACAGTCATGCTGTGATGATTCTAATATAAACACGTAACTTATGAGTGTTTGCCTCCAAAGGTAAGTAAAGAAGGGAACGGAGGAAGGTGGAGGAGTCAGGTAGAGAGTCCTACTATGCTTTGGTATCTGTGTGTGTGTAGAGAAATGTGTGGGTATGCCACCTGATGGGGGAGTGGGAGGAATGCGGTGTGGACTTGAGGGGGGCTGTTAGGGGCCACCCATGACAAGGAGCCTATGAATAACAGTGTCCCCCAGAAGACTGTCAGTGCAGATGGTACCACCCGTGGGCTGGTTTGGATGGTATCACCCCTTAAATGGCTGCATGAAAATGTGAGACCGGGGGGTATAGTTGGTGGGGTCAACGGGGGCTAGCCTGGTGATTGGGAGCATGTGTGTAGGGGGTATGGGGGAGTCAAAAGTCAGAGAGAGAGTGGGAGCATGTGTGCAGGGGGTATGGGGGAGTCAAAAGTCAGAGAGAGAGAGGAAACACATTATAATCACTTGCACAGTTGTAAATCCATAAACACATTAAATCTACTTGCACAATTCTTCAAACCCTCTTGCACAGTTCTTCAAACCCTATCACATTTCAATCTCTATACCATTTAAGGGCACATTTAATGTTCAGTGTCTCGTTGAGACCTGGATAGTCATCAGCTCTCAGTTCTATCTGCCATTTTAATTCCCGGACTTGCAGGAATGTGTCCATGTCCCCTACAAATTCTGTTATTTTTACCAGCACTGTGAATTTGAATCCTGTGAAGTTTGGGCAAATAGTACTGTGTTTAGCCAAGGCATTCAAACTGTCCTGTTTGTGTATTGCTGCAGTGTGTTCTTTAATACGGCTACTCAGCTTCCTGTTCGTTTTGCCGATATAGAAATTCCCACAGTGTTCGCAGAAAGCACAGTAGACTACATTTTTTGTGTTGCAGTCATAGTGGAAGGAGGGGGAACAACAATCACAGGGGAAGGAGGAGCGGGAACGGGATACAGTACTAGTATTACTGGGATGGACCACCATGATCACCCTCCCCATTCACTGATACCAGCACCTGATAGCACTGACTTCAGGTCTCCAGCAGGGGTAGGTGACATCTTTAACCTCACCACACGAGTTTTCTCGGAAAGCCATCATAAGGTACTGAAAGGCTTTTCTTTCATCCCGGCGCAGAGAGCCAACACGGCGGATGTTATCCTGGACCTCAAGTGCTACCTGAGAAAGTTACAACTAAAATTAGATATACAACAATATGAAGAGGAAGAAGATGAGGAAAGCTCGGAAGATAACAACAGACCCCTTACCATGAAGAGCCTGTACACTCCTGCACTCTCCACCACACTGAGCCTCTTTGCGAGTACCTGTGAAAGGGATATCAGGAAACTCCTTTCTGATAAGCCCTCAGCAAAGTGGCACAACCTGAACAGGGAAGAAAGACAGGCTTGGAAGGAACTGAGTCAGGACAAATCCCTACGGATCATGAAGGCTGACAAGGGATCCGGGATAGTAGTGATGGAGCAGGAGAGATATATCCAAACACTTGAAGCATCCCTCATGAATAACCAGTTCTACAAAAAGGTCAACATCACCCAGGTACAACAGAACTTTAAACAAATTGACAACCTACTGTTGGAACTGTACCTGAGGGATGAGATCTCTCAAGATGAAAAAGACTTCATGCAGGTCATGACACCCAGCCTTGGAAAATTTTTCGGAATCCCCAAGGTTCACAAGAACCCTGAAAATCCACCTTTCCGCCATGTGGTATCGAACCAAAGGACAAAAACAGAAAAGATTTCACAATACGTGGACCACATCCTTAACCCCATTGTACAGAACAGCAAATACTACATCAAGGACTCCTGGGCTTTTCTAAATGACATCTTCAAACTAAGGCTGGATGGAGGGGAATATTTACTGGTCACCCTAGATGTAGAAGCACTCTACACAAACATCCCCCACGCCAAAGGACTGACCCTCACCAGACAGTACCTGAACAGGCACACCAACCTAAGCGGGACTAAGATTAATACTGTATGCAGGTTAACAGAAGCAGCATTAAGAAATAACTTCTTTCAATTCAACGGGAAGATTTACCACCAACAGAAAGGGGTAGCCATGGGGTCCAAAATGGCCCCAGCATATGCAAACTTAGTCCTCAGTGCCTGGGAAATGGATAAGGTTGAATCACTACCCGGGTTCAACAACACCATAATGTACAGGCGTTATATTGATGACGTCTTTTTTGTCTGGAAGGGGGACAGACTTTCTCTGAGCAATTTTCTGGAAACCCTTTTCCAGAGTCTGGACTTCCTGACCCTCACGGTAGGACATATTGGAACCACCACTCAATTCCTGGATATCCACCTCACTATACACCCAGAAAATGGACAGTTTGACTCCAACATCTACCGCAAGCCCACTTTCCGGAATAACTATCTAGAGTTCAGCAGCCAGCATCCCCATTTCATGAAAAAGAATATTGTAAAAGGACAATTCATCCGGTTATCCAGACTCATTTTTAGGGACGAGGTTTTCATCAAGGAAGGTATTTACCTCAGAAACTTGTTCCTAGAAAGAAAATACCCAGAGTATCTAGTGGACAACCTGTTCCAAGAGATCATACAGCACAGACACTCCAGGTATCCACCAATCCTGGAAAAGGGATTCACAGCAAGGGCACAGAACGGACCGAACAAAAAGTACTGGGTGTCAAGTTTCCCCCTTCCAATTTCCACCGATATGTTTGGAATTAGAGGGGTCCTCACCAACAATTGGGACATCTTGGGAGGAGAAGAAGGTCTGACAAAGTTACTTGGGACATCCCCAAACTTCTGTTTCAAACGAACCTCTTCTTTTGGTGGTGCGTTCGAGAGGAATAAAAGCCCATCCCCACAGAGCGAAGTATCGACAGAACCTGGAATGTCTGACTGCGGCAAGTGTGTTGCCTGTGTACACATCCGAAAAAAGAACACCGGCACGTTCCTGCACTGCAACAGAACTGTCAGTCTACATGACCACTATGACTGCAACACAAAAATGTAGTCTACTGTGCTTTCTGCGAACACTGTGGGAATTTCTATATCGGCAAAACGAACAGGAAGCTGAGTAGCCGTATTAAAGAACACACTGCAGCAATACACAAACAGGACAGTTTGAATGCCTTGGCTAAACACAGTACTATTTGCCCAAACTTCACAGGATTCAAATTCACAGTGCTGGAAAAAATAACAGAATTTGTAGGGGACATGGACACATTCCTGCAAGTCCGGGAATTAAAATGGCAGATAGAACTGAGAGCTGATGTCTATCCAGGTCTCAACGAGACACTGAACATTAAATGTGCACTTAAATGGTATAGAGATTGAAATGTGATAGGGTTTGAAGAACTGTGCAAGAGGGTTTGAAGAATTGTGCAAGTAGATTTAATGTGTTTATGGATTTACAACTGTGCAAGTGAATATAATGTGTTTCCTCTCTCTCTCTGACTTTTGACTTCCCCATACCCCTGCACACATGCTCCCACTCTCTCTCTGACTTTGACTCCCCATACCCCCTACACACATGCTCCCAATCACCAGGCTAGCCCCCGTTGACCCCACCAACTATACCCCCCGGTCTCACATTTTCATGCAGCCATTTAAGGGGTGATACCATCCAAACCAGCCCACGGGTGGTACCATCTGCACTGACAGTCTTCTGGGGGACACTGTTATTCATAGGCTCCTTGTCATGGGTGGGCCCCTAACAGCCCCCTCAAGTCCACACCGCATTCCTCCCACTCCCCCATCAGGTGGCATACCCACACATTTCTCTACACACACACAGATACCAAAGCATAGTAGGACTCTCTACCTGACTTCTCCACCTTCCTCCGTTCCCTTCTTTACTTACCTTTGGAGGCAAACACTCATAAGTTACGTGTTTATATTAGAGTCATCACAGCATGACTGTCATCTTTCCCGGTTTCCCCCCATTTTTTTTTTTTGCACACAATCCCTTTTTGCACACAGTCCCTTTTTGCACACAATCCCCTTTTTTGCACACGATCCCTTTTTGCACACAATCCCTTTTTTGCACACAATCCCTTTCAGTATGCACACGGCACCACAAGGCTATTACTGTCTGACCAATTTACCTTGTGTAACTGCAATTGTAATGTTAATGAAAATGCACACAGCACCCTGCTTGTTCACACTTTACTATTGGAAAGGAACTGTTGTTAATTTAAATGGCCTGCTAGAACTAATGTATATAAAGGAAGTGAAAATAGTTGCTCATACTCATGAAACATGTCTTTCTGAAGAAGTCTTGATAATAAATAAGACGAAAGCGCTAAAGTTCTACAAGAGTTGTTGGTGTTATTTACTATTTTATTGAATGCTTTTATTGTCACGAAGTTCATTTCTTAATATATATATATATATATCTATGTGCAGACATCACTGACATATATATATATATATATATATATATATATATATATATATATATATAGATATATATTTCGTATTAATTTGTAACAGTAATACATATGTAGACTTGTATGTGTTGGTTCACAAACTACAGTACATTACAATGTACTGTACATATGTACACAAAGTGACTGTCCCATTTGTGGTCATTACAATGGAATGCATATGGTATAAGGTGTAGTCTAAAGAACACAAAACATGTATACACCTCAGATGGCTTAGTGGTAAGTCCCATGACTATAGTGTGCATGGTCCAGGGTTCAACACTTGCAATGTTTTTTACTCCAGAATAAGGCTCATTTAAGCAATTGTAAGCATGTTTAATAGTGTTTGTGTGACATTATAGCTGCAGTTAAACACAGTTAAACGAACTTTGTAACGTATAACCTGTGCGCGCTAACACGGCCACATCCGCTAACTACTCAGGATATATACATTTCAGTGAAGTAACATCTCACTATGTGCTTACATAACATTACATTCTCTGTTGGCTTTACTCTCCAGCACACATGGGTTTATATGAGTGTTTTGAATGTTTATTATACAGACGATTACTACCTATATATGCAAGCTGTGGTTAAGGTATACTTTTTAACATGATAAACATCTCTGACTTTATTGGGATTGGGACCTCGAATGCACAGATACTATGCAGATGCTGTAACCATTACACTATTGACATTAACGTTGCTTCCACCTATTTCCTATTTAGATGATTTCTATGTGTAAGCTAGGCTAAGCAAAGGGTGGAGGCCCCCAAACCCACCGAGCTTCACTTACTCTTGAAATAACAACATATAACAAATGTAATGTGAGACAATACATTACATTCCTAACTACATTAGGCATAGCCCCTCACTGACACACTTCAAGGGAAACCTTGTTATATGTATGGGTAACAGAATATACACCTCTGGGATCATGTGTCCCAGAACCATACAGCCAGGGGGTGGGGGAGCCTGTCCAGTTTGATAGCTGCGAGACCTGTTGGGGAAATTGAATGGTGTTGAATTGTCACATTAACATGCCCTCTTTAGATCACTAAGTGCCCCATTACCCTCCACCACCCCAGTCTTCAACAGCTTCTGGCAACTCTGCCTGGAATTGCTTCATTGGCTATGCTTGACAGAGGCTAAGTTACTTCATCAATGGTGCGGAGAAAGCCAACACACTGTAGCTATGCTTCTAATTGCCCCTTGGGCAGATAGGTAGTAGGCTATCTGTGAACCTGTAAAGTGCAGGCCGTCACAGCCATAATATGTGAATAAACAGACTTTCAGATCACAATATACAGTAAGAAACCACCATGTAGTCAGGAAACAGTTAAGTACAGCAAGAACATACAGAACACTGATACTTAGTCACTCCAAAAGCATATCTTGGAAGCTAGAAGACTTGTATAAGTTTAAGGCTTTCTATTGCTTATCAGTAGGTTACCTATAGTAGAGCTGCGAAACAAGCACAGATGGGAAACATACATGCAGCAATACCATACCGGCTTATGTGTCAGCCTTAGGCTTTTGAATACTGTCCAAGGCTATTGGCGCACCCATGGTGCCTTTTTTAGGAGAGTCTCAAAGGTGAATACCAGCTCTGTAAAAAGCACAATGTCAGAATCAATGAGGGTTATGCTACTCAGCACCAGGGGTTGTGATCACAACATGCATGCACTCACAGCACTCCTCAGGATGGACAACGTCAACATCTGTGCAGTAACTGAGACCTGTTGTAAGGCTCATGAGAGCACATCTGCACCACCAGACTACAACCCATGCCACACATTTCAGCCACAGAACATGGACTGACACAGACATGGAGGGGGTGTATCCATATTCATCAGCGATACCTACACCTCCAGGTTAGTGGGGCAGCATGATACCTCTGAGATCATCCATGTGCAGCTAACATCAGCCACAACTGCAATGTAAACTGTGGCCTTCTACAGATCACCCTCCATGACCCAGGACCACCACTACACCTACCTGGAGACAGTGGAGAACATGACAGTCCTATCACACACCCTGGCATTGGTTAATTTCAACTACCCTACCATTAACTGGGAAACTTACTCAAGTACTCACTTCCAGGCAACAGGTGCACCAAAGCAGAGGTTAACCAGTCACTGGTTAGATCTGACCATGAACTATTCACTGTTTCCACACACAAACATCTTCCCCACCCTAGTACTACTAGTGACAGGGGTGGGGGGTTTTGCAGCCCCCACTCTAAGGGGAAACACTGCTCAAGATAAAGACAGATTTACAAATGCAATCTATAAGCACCTACACCGATGAATGAATTGTGCCATCACTGGTAAACCAAGACTCACTCCTCCTAGACAAGGACACCAATCTGGTGGACCCCTGCAATAAACAGACTATACTACAGAAGTAGGACAGTGTTCCAGACAAACAGCAAATCCCACGAAGGGCAGACATCCGTGACCACTATTAGTATGATATGTAGGTCCCTCATGACATCATCCAAGGCTAACATCAGCAGGAAAATACACAAAGATTCAAAAGATAACCACAAAGCCTTCTTTGGCTATGTCAAGGATCTAAGTGGTGACACACAGATTTGCACTGCGCCGGTGAAATATAGCACAAAATATACTGATATCACCAACATCCTTGCAGATACATTCATTGCATACTTCACCTCCTAAAGAGCCCACAACACTACCCGAAAGGTACAGTATCCCACACATCAGAGACACACAGGTGGAAATGGCCCTCTCTAACAGCAGAACACAGCATCAACGGTGGCAGATGTTGTCCCAGACTGCATCTTGCAAACTGTACAACACAACCTGACCCCCCCCACGTAATTAAGCTTTTCAACCTCAGCCTCTCCACAGGCTACATGCCCTTACAATGGCACGTGGCAACGGTTATTCCACTCCATCAAGGTGGAATCACAACTGACCATGGTAACTACCACCCCATAGGCCTGACTAGCCTGGTCTGCAATGGTATGGATCACATCCTCATGGCACTCATTCACAAAGTCATTGGTAACCTCCAAACACGTGACCCAACCCAGGTCAGCTTGGTTGAGTGCAGTTCATGCCTACTGAACCTGTTTGATGTCTTACATACAGTCACCAAGACGTTAGATGATGGGAGAGGTGGTTCACACATACTACCTGGACCTCACCAAGGCTTTTGACACCATGTCCCGCTCAGGTTTTATTGATAAACACACCAGCCTGTATATACACCCATACATCACAGGTTGGGTTACCAATGGGCTTACACACAGAATTCACATGGTACAACTAGCAGTCTCCAGGTCCAGCTCTTGACCAGTCATGACTGGTGTCCCACAGGACACAGTCCTGGAAGCCCTACTGTTTGGCATATACTTTTCAGAGGTACAGGCAAACACAGGTGGACTACGGCAGACCATGTTTGGCAATGACTGCAAACTGGGAGCCATGATTGATAGTCCAGCTGACACAGACATCCCTCAAGGGGCCTCACAGAGACCGACACAGGGTGTCAACATCATGGCCTCCAGCCAAGTGCCACTAACTGCATGGTCATTCCATTGTGGAATAATAAGCACTCACATATTAACATATAAGTAGCAGCCACTTTAATACGGACGAGGTAATGGGGTATCTGGGAACTAATTTCGATGTTGATCTCCCCTTTGACAGTCATATCTCCAAAGTAGTTAGGACATCCTTCTATGTAGGCCATCTGATTACTAAAGAGTTCCCATATAGACATACTGGGGTTATAGTGCCCCTTTACTCATCACTCATCAGTCCCATCATAGGGTATAATACCCCATTTGGGATGTACCTCAGAAGACACTTCCAACAGCTGGACGGTCCACAAATGTACCTCGCCAAGGGGATTACTGGCCTCAAACATATGCCCTTTGCAGCCAGACTGAATAAACTTCTGCTTTACTCAGTGGCATCTCGTTTACCCAGAGATGATCTCTGCTGGCCAACACAGCCATGTCAAACTCAGGCTTAATGGATATGCTCCACCTATGGGTACCCATGTCACAGTGAGCCACACACTGTAGTGAGCTGAACCTTGCCACAAGAATAACTGGAAGATGCTGGAGGGATGGATTCCTGTCACAGACACTCCCCATATCACTCCCCATATTTTGGAACAACATCCCTAACTACATTATACAGAGCCCCTCACTAACACTCTGCAAGAGAAACCTTGAAGTGTGGATGGGGAACAGTAAATGCACCCCAGGGATCCCACCATTGGCTCTGCTCCACAGAGGGACAGTTAATGAATCAATGGGGTGGCAAAAGCTGACACATTTTGGCTAGGCTTATGAATGGCCTCTGGCAGTTGGCCAAGTGCATACCTATGAACCTATACATACAGTATCAGCACATGCTGATAGCTTAATTTACTGTTCAGGTGTTGACTTACCTTGTGTCAATGGCAGTTGTGTGAGCAATAGTTGAGGGCTGCCTATGTTGGATGCACACAGTAGACTGCCTATATATGACAATTTACAGGTAGTCTTGCGTGTGTGCCATCCATTTTTACTGTGTGTGCAGGTGGAGAAAGGTGTCAGTCCCTAGGTGTCTACACTGTCAGTGTGTGTGCTATACGTTCCCTCCTTGCCAAGGCATGGGCATACTGGGCATGCCTCCGTCTGCCTACTGGGGCTGGCTCAGGGTGTTCGTGGTCTGAATACCTCTGTGCATGTGGGGCTCTTGGAAATGGTGGTGGGCTGTGAGGGCCTTCACTATTCTGTCCCTGCTGCAGCTGTTTCCGCAGGATCATATTGTGTAGCATGGCACATACTATGAAGATGTGGGCACATGTGTCTGGAGAGTACTGCAAGGCTCCACCAGATATGTCCAAGCAATGGAACTGTGATTTCAGTATCCCAAACACACGCTCTATGATGATTCTGGTTTGTGCGTGTGCCTCATTATGGCATTCCTGCATGGGTGTGTGTACATTTCTGATGGGAGTCATCATCCACGGTTCCAGTGCATAGCCAGCATTCCCCACCAGGTGGCCATTTGGGATGTCACCCCTGGCAAATAACTGATACAGCTGTGAGGCATGCCAGATGTGGGAGTCGTGATAGCTTCCAGGGCTGCCAGCACACACATCCATGATAATGCCCTGGGCATTGCACATGAACTGGTAGTTGATGGAGGGGTATCCCTTGCGGTTTATGTAGCGCCTACCCTGCTCACCGGGTGGTGACTTGATGTGTATGTGCATGCAGTCTATTGCACCCAGTACCTCCAGGTATTCTGCCACATGGTGGAAGAGATGCATATTGCTGGCCACCTCCTCCTGCGTTCGGGGGAAGTATATGTGCTCATTGGCATGTGGTAACATGGCATCCAGGAACTGGTGTAATACCCTGGATGCTGATGCCTGTGAGATCCCTATGATATCCCCAGTTGGTCTTTGAAAGGTACCTGTAGCTAGTATTCTCAGGCTTACACATATATTCGTATCCACTGGGATGGGTTCCCCTCTGTTTGTTCTGGCTCTGAGGCATGGCTGGGACAGCTCCACAAGTTTCTGTAGGATGTCCCTGACCACCTTGTAATGCTCTACTATCTTCAGATTATGTAGCCCCCAGTAGGTTACCCTGGGTCTAAACACTGTCCTCCTCCTCTGGTGCCTGAGGTGGTCATGTGCATCATCCTCCACACCACCTTCAGTCTCTAACACATGCTGGTGGATCAAAGCTATGGCAGCCACTAACATGTACATACTAAAAGTTCCCCATCTGTATACACCACTGGTGCAGAGTGTATGGGAATACACAAATGTGTGTGAGGTGCTTTCATACTTTATACTATTTTGTTATGGATGCTGCTGATGTCATTGGGTGTGTATGAGCTATTCCAGCTGCAGAGTGCCTTAATTATGGGTTTTACAATGAGTACTGCAAGTGTGGGGCCTTTACTGTGGAGTTATGCTTGCCTGCCTTGAATAATCTGTTGCCCTTTAATTCACTTTTAAACCTGGATCCCCTCCCATTATCAGGCATGCATCCACCTGCCGTCTTTCTTATTTTGCACTTTCCCTACCCAGTCATGGCAAAATGTGTCTTGTAGCTGATATACTGCAAATCGGATTTGTTTTGCTTTGACAATTTACTGTTTTCTTTGCAGTACAGCCCCTCTACTTCCCTGTTCTGCAGGTAGCTGCTTGCAGCCTTGTTAGCTGTTGTCATTGGCCCACTGTAGGCTCCTAGCTGTTAATTAGTCATTTGTACTCCAATTTCACTGCTGCAGCATTTCCTTATTTCTTTCCTATATCCTTCCTGTTTCAGCTGCAGTGCGCACCGCGCAAACCCATTTACCGGGTTTATGTGCTTTTTCATCTGTTCACATGCATACTCGATTACCTTGTGTACTCTCAGCTAAGCAAAGCTTTGGCCAGTTCAACACACCCCTATCCTGCAACTTTGTCTAGCTAGGGGCAAACCGGTTTAGTAATGCTCCAATGTGCTTACAGCAATGGCGATACACCCCTCTCTTGATGTCATCTTTATCTCAAGGGCACACCTCTGTGTTATAACGCTATGCTGTGAGGTGCATCCTTACACCAGCAGGGAATGTGCGATTCACTATTACTCCTCTCATTTGTATGGCATTGCCTACTAATTCCTAGCTACCGTGCATAACACTGTCACAGCCCTTTAGCAACCCTTGCTCCATAGTATGGTGTAGCATGCCTGCCATTGACTATTATGGGGAAATCATGATATGTATTACATTGCAGCTTTATTCTATATTTTTATATTTTCCTTGCGATCCCCTTTGTGCGCCGCTGCCCTGCACTTCCACGTCGCGATAGTGCGACTATATATATTAGATGTTAATTTTATATTTTGTACATTTTTTTTTTTTATGCCAATGGCTATATATTTCACCATTGGCATATATTAACAAAATAATACATGTGTTTGGTTGATTGTCATGGCTCCGATTTTATGTTTGCAAAAATGTAAACCGTTTTCTACGGTTTACATTTCTGCATGCTTACACTATGCCTGCACCACTTCCTGGATCGCTACATACCTTCACTTGCATGCTACACTGGGGTAATTAGCATACAGTGCCTGGGAGTTGTGGGGGCGTAGTGTACACAGGTAGTGCACGTGGGAATAGCTCATACCTGGATCACTCGGTGGCCATATTTGGTATTAGAACGCCGACGCTACGCCTGCACCTGGCGCAAGCTTTATGAATCCCGGGGATAGTATGCTAACACTGGGGCAGGTAATAAATAAATAAATAAATAAAAATAAATAAATAGTATGCTAGCACTGGGGCAGGTAATAAATAAATAAATATAAATAAATAAATAGTATGCTAGCATTGGAGCTGGTAATAAAGAAATAGAAATAAATAAATGTTATGCTACCAATGGAGCTGCTAATAAATAAATAAATATAAATAAGTAAATAGTATGCTAGCACTGGAACAGTTGCTTACATTTATTCTACAGTGCTGAAGGGTTTAAGCATCTTCCCATGACCATGGTGTGTCTTTCTTTAACGTCTGTTAGTGCATGTTACACATTAGATAGGCCTGGCATAAACCTGCCCATGAGGTTTGTCCTGCTAGGACCTGTTGCGCTTCAGTCACACAAGTCAGACTCTTTATTTCTGTTATTGTTGTTACCTTGCTTAAATCTAATTTTATTCCACTGACATTTGTGCCAAAACCCACTGGAAGCATCTAATGTGGAAAACACTTGAGCACTAACCAGTTTAAGTGCTATGTCTTCTAGTGTAGGTAAAATAAACCTTTTTTGCTTGATGGCATCAGTAAGCTTTTTCTGATTAACGTATATTCAAACACTGCCATTCTTTTTCATAACAGTTTCTATCACACCAGATTTGGTCAAGGAGGATGGAATCTGGCTTTAATTTTATTTTGACTGGATCACACTTGTGTTTGCTAGCTGGTCTACATATTTCTTCTCTGCCTCATGCAGCTGTGGGTGTTTCAAGACATGTTTATAGGAAGCACATGATATCACAGTAACATCAGCCCTGATTTCAATCCTGAAACTCACTTGAGTTCCATGAACAGAGACACATACATGCCACTTTGATTCAGTATTAGACAGATCAATCACTGACCCGAAGAAAAATGCTTTCTGAACGTTATTCATAGTTTTATTTTTAAAAGCAACTTCTTTAATTAACTTAATCTTGTCAACACCATCAAAATGCCCCAGCCTTTTACATCCATGCGGCCTACTGTTTTATGCTAGACGCTGCACTGACTCAGCATGGGAATGATCGCACTTCTTACATTTGCCAGGCTTGCATTCATTCTGTTTCTTTTGTACTTGCTTGCTTTGGTTACTTATCATATTTGTTTTAAAATTTGCCATTTTCACTGTTTTACCTCGTACACCGCTTTTGCCTTATTCATGTTAGCATTTTGTTTCTTTATTAATTCAGATTCACTGGCAATTTGTATTGCTTTTCCAAAGTTAAATTCACTTCTAATCGCAATTTTAAGACACTTCAACATCGGTCAGCTCAATTACAATTCTTTCTCTAATTTGTTCATATTTTATTGTGGAAGCATGCCCTTTCATGTATAATATAGATTTCTGGGAGAAACAAAATGGTCATTGAGCTTACTGCTTAATGACTGATATGTAACATTCTGGCCCCATGAGAATAAAAGGAACTATATTGTCTACACATATTTTCCCATAGCATTTAACAAAGTGTTTACCAGGTCAACTACAAGTGCCTCCTTGCCAGTAGATCGCGATACACTTGCTCACTAACCTTAAAACTCCCCTGCCACTCCCTAAACCTAAACCCTCTTCCTGATTGCTGCTCAAATCTACACTCCCAAATTCCCTTCCATGACTGACACAATTACTTTGCTTGAACTCGGATAATGTTTTCAGATGAGGTGCAACAGCTGCTTTCTTGAAGTCATATTTGAGTCTGAGTGTGAGTCGACATCTATACATGCTACAAGACGCTTAAAGTCCCTGCCTTTGAGACAGTGATTTTAGAGTGCTTGGAACTGCAGCACTTGTAGAACTGTCTTTACCTGGATTTCTTTGTCTGACTAAGTTGCTACTCTGAAATAAGCGAACTCCTGTCATTGTGCTGTCCAGGCAAATGGTTTTGCAAAATCAAACGACTCTCATGGATTAAACTTTGCCATACTCATTGAAAACTTGGTTTTCTAAGGTTAAACACTAAATATCTGTAAACTGACCACTTTGTGAGTTAAAAGTATTGATTCTTGGTAAAAATAGCTTACTCTGGGCTGTGTAGATATTAATCAATTCATTCAAGCAGCTTCTGTGACTAGTATGTTTTCATTCTTTTTTCGGAGATCCCAGTTCTGACACTGATGTGCACTCTGGTTACCCATTCATGTGGAAAGGCAGTGTAAACAACACCGGGGTATATCTGCATTTCAGCTACTTTATCATAGTACAAAATGGCAGCACAGCAGTAATGATGTTAACAGCTCAATCATTGCAAATATACTTGCCAGCTGGCATACCAGAACCAATGCATTACAGGTACAATGCTTGTTAAAATGACAATGCCTTACGTTTATCTTAAAGTGGCAACACTGTTATACATAATCACAGTACATACTATAGCCAGGCACATATTAACTTTGCATTTGTTGTCATCACATCAATATTAACCATTCAGATCCAACTGAAATACTCAGTATCCTAGAAAATACATTTAGTTCTAAATTTACTGGACCCTCCCACACAGTTGTTCCCTCTATCCCCCTAACCTCCTCCTTAAAATGAACACATAAGTTGAGTCCTATAGGGTCTATGTAAATCTGAAAACACCACCTACATGGACCCTGTTAAGGAAATGTGTTGCCTACATATTAGCACTAAAGATAGCTTGACTGAGTCCCTGCTTAATCTTTTTAACTGCAGCCTCTTCACAGGTTGCATACCTGATATTTGCAGAACTGTCACTGTAATGCCATTACATAAGGGAAGCATTCATGTTAGCATTTTGTTTCTTTATTAATTCAGATTCACTGGCAATTTGTATTGCTTTTCCAAAGTTAAATTCACTTCTAATTGCAATTTTTAAGACACTTCAACATCAGTCAGCTCAATTACAATTCTTTCTCTAATTTGTTCATATTTTATTGTGGAAGCATGCCCTTTCATGCTTCTGCTCCTGGCAGTTATAGACCTATTATTATCATCAGTCTTATATACAAGAGTATCGAGTGCATCATATCCATGCTCATTAATACAGATATTGGAAACCTGTTGACCCTTGACCCAAATCAATTTGGCCTTGTCAAGGGCAGATCCTTTCTTTATAACTCTGCAAACTTCAAAAAGGACATTAAAGCTGTGGCTGTAAAAATGGGCCACTCTGTTTACTGTTTTGACTTAGTCAAAGCACTCAATAGACTCCTCATACAGGTATCATTGATAGGCTTACAAATAAAAAATAAATTGCAAATACCTCTGTTGTCTATTTGGTAGCTAACTGGTTAATTTATAAAAGTTAAAGAGAAAGTTGCAGGAAGTTCCTTTGAATGAAAAATGCTAGCAGTGAAGCCCTGAAAGATTCAGTATTGTGATCTTCTTTTTGGATTCTGTTTTACTTATATACAGTTGAATGTTGTAGGCTTGTGGTTATCAAAGCTTTCTGATAACTGGAAGCTGGGTTCAATTGTTAGCTCACTTTCTGACACACAGTTGCTTCAGCAAGAGCTTGAATGTGCTAGCATTTAGCATACTGACAACAGTCATGATAAATGTCAAGAAATTTACTATGTTTCTATATGGTAAACACATTTGTCCTACCTCCTATCACATAAATGACACACACTCTAAATTATTTCTGTCACCTAGGACATTTGCAGTCATCTAGACAACTCACTATCATTTAACAATTGTGTCTCCACAATAGTTTAAAATCCCTTCTCAGGGTTCAACTGATTTCCAGAGTCATCTTCTGCAAAGCTAAACAGTTGTAGTCCCCCATACTCATATGTTATGAGGCCCTTCACTGATACACCTTTCTAAGCATATTGCTCAAAGTCAGATGCTTCCGAGATTCTTAGCTAAAAATATCAGCAGTCTCAAGGCCCTTAGCATCGAGATAGACTAACAGTCTTTTCCTTCTACTCAGTCTCCGGCCTCCTCCTTCATGATGACCCTCGGTTTGCTTTTAAGCCAAAAAAGATACTAGAGTATTCAATCTCCTGCACATCTGTAGAATCAACGGTTACACAAATACCCATGGCAAGGGAGTTAACCTATATCAGCTAATATATTTACAGGACAGGTACCTAAACCAATGCATTGTGCAGCTGCAGAACGGGTTCCACCTACGTGCCAAATAATGGGGTACCAATGCTGGTTTCAAATTTAATCTTGATAATTGAATGGGGAGTTGTAAATTATCACTGGCTTATCCTTCCAGGTAAATGAGCTAAACACTGTTGAATTTTATATTGTTACTAGGCTCTTAAAGATCTTAGTGATTGCTTGTCTGAAAACAACCTATGAACCACGGCAAGAAGCAGCTTCCTATCAGTTTCACTGTGTTCCATCCTGTCATCCTACTATGAGTTACATTTCATCAGTTTTTGAAGAACTTGGAAACATAAACACAGACTGTTTTTAAATGGTTATAAGCCCCCAAAGCCCCCTAACATTATATGTAGGGGTTGGGGGGTTGGAATAATGGTTAAGATGTTTACCTCACAAACATAAGGTACAGGGTTTGATTTTCACCTTTGGTCATTGTCTTTCTGAAAGCATGGCTAGGCTTACAAGGCCCACCAGAGTCATTTGCCTAATAATCACCTATGAACCTATCCCAACTCGAAAAGTGAAAAACTAAAACAAAAACAAATGCAGTATGCAATAACCTCACTTCACATGAGGCAATGCAGGTTCACAAACCAAATTGCTAAAAAGCCATTAAGTGAAAGTATCCTCTTTGTACTTCTCAACTGTTCAGATTGACACAGAATGTCAATTTTTGCATCATATCTTGGTCTGTTCCTCATAAACCTTGATTGTAGACTGAAGTTACTAAAGCATGTCATGAATTTGAGTTTCAGACTTCATATCCTTCTGAAAAAATGCATGCCAATACAAAACCTATTAATTTAGCAACTTTCTAATTTATAACAGCAATATTTAAGATCTGTACATGATTTTGAGCCTTTTAAACACCATTAGTTTTGTGGCAGAATTAAAGATATTAATATTTGCACTGGGTGTGACGAGGATGGACAGGATTAGGAATAAGTATATTAGAGGGTCAGCCCAGGTTGGAAGGTTTGGAGACAAAGCCAGTGAGGCACAATTACATTGGTTTGGACATGTGCTGAGGAGGGATGCTGAGTATATTGGGAAAAAGATGCTAAGGATGAAGCTACCAGGTAACAGGAAAAGAGGAAGGCCTAAGATAAGGTTTATGGATGTGGTGAGAGAGGACATGCAGATGGTTGGTGTGACAGAGCAAGATGCAGAGGACAGGAAGAAATGGAAACGTGATCTGCTGTGGCGACCCCTAACGGGAATCAGCCGAAAGAAGATGATGACACACCATTAGTTTTGGGACTGGCAACATTTGTTGTATTTAGGTTGAGGTGTGATCCTGTTCAAGGGGTAAGTAAGCTGCTGTCACAGCCACCTCTCAATGTGTTGCGATTACACTTCCTTTTCAGCATACCAGTATGACTGTAACCATACAGCAAATGCAGACACTTTTATTATTTTCTAAAAATGTGTGTCCGTGCTTAAGGGAGAAGAGCAAGAGAATTCTGCTTTTTGTTTCTTTTGAACAATAAGCTTAGTTACAGCCACACAGGGTGATACCTAGAGAAATAAGTAGACAAATTACTCATAAAGTGCTACCAGCATTCACACCTCAAATCTTATTGAAATTATACAAAGCAGAACTTTGTACTGCAGTGCTGTTGCAAGGGATGCACATTCATTCCATTGTATCTGAATTTTTGAGTTTCTGCTTTTTTCAGGTTATATTCACTTCTGCATTTAACAAAATAGCAGATCTTTTAAGTTGCTTAACTTTTTATTTCTTGGGTATAGTACCTTTTTGACGCAAAATTTCATTTAATTTGAACTTTGTAGCAGAGTTTCACAAGTACAGACGTACATTTTTGTATAATATTGAGCATTTAACTTATACCTTGTACTGTTATACTGCACTGTACACCTGCTGAATAAATGTGCCTCTTAAAGTACATGAACCACAGGCAGAAGAACTATTTATGTCTATTATCTCAGGAGAAATGTGAGGCAGGCATCACAAAACTTGTAATGATTTACACTGAGAGGCTGTGATCACTTAAGAAGGATACCTTCTCAGACAAAGATTGTATTTATATTTATCATTTGTTAACCAGGCTGATCCATAGATCCCTTTCAGTTGTGACCAATACCATAAAAGGAAATAACAGAAAGAAGGAAAGAAAGTCAGAAAGATAGATAGATAGATAGATAGATAGATAGATAGATAGATAGATACATACATACATACATACATACATACATACATACATATGTAGCATTTGTGTTCTGCTTTTAACTGCATATTAAAACTTCAAAAGACACCACAGCTCTGTTTCTTGTGAGTCAGGCAGAAATTTTTCCCCACCCCCCTACCTGTCACTGTCGTGTTCTTAAATACCATTGTCTTTCTAGTTGCCTGCCCCTTATGTTAATTTGACCATATATCTCATTTCCTCTCTGCTTTCACTGGCTTGTGTGAATAAGCACAAAGTTATCATTTTGTGAAATCACTCCTCTTCAACTATTTAAATTTATTGGCCATTCTACTGTATTCCATAGTACCGGAATACAAACGTGATCACCCCCTTTCAATCTATCTTGCTATTTTAAAAATAGTGACTCTCCACTAAAACTTACCTTTTTAGACAGGTAATACTTAAGTTACCTACTTTCACATCTAACTTCTCTAGTGCACACTGCAGTGTTTAAGATAAACCATCTTTTTTCATCTTACTTTTAAGCATCCCTGTGACTAGCACTTGCTTTAATACCTGCTGTTAAGCACTAGGAAGCCTTAAACTGATACAAGCACTCAGCTTTCCTTATTAATAAGGAGACATTAATCATAGGCACTAAACAGCCTATAATTGCAAAGTACCTTGTTAAGGTAAGGGAAAACAGCTCCTGTACTTTAAAAAAAAGCACCAAACCAGGCATGTCCAAGGGTCAGCTTCCATTGATTTCTCCTGTCCACCTGGTGAATCTGGGCATACTGGAACAATGCAGCAATTGCCTCATGTACACAGACAACCCTCTCCTCCTACCACCCAACACTACAACCTGTGAGAGATGCACTTACATAGACAAACTGGAAGCAACACTCTCTCCACCCAAGATTGTGCTAGACAGTCAAGAGGAGAAGGGTAACACCCGCACTACACCTCAAGCAACACATAGCCCTTCTAAACTCACACCACCAACACCCACACATAGCAACACTAAATCCACATACTCAGAGGCCCTTAACTCTAATCTGCCCAAGCAACAAGGACCTCCGAAGCTGAAACGCAAACAAACACCAATCACAACCAAAGTGTCGCATAGCTCACAACACCAGTGAGCCACCCAGCAACAGCCCCTAAGGCAAGACAACATACCTAACACTTTAGTCATAGGTGACTCTATAGTCAGGCACACTGATGTCCCACTCACCAGGCTGAACGAGGAGAAAATTACAGTGAGCTGCCTATCGGGTGCCAGGATCCACCACATAACTCATGCACTCAAGTCACTTCACAACAAGTACAAATATGACTTTGTCATTGTCCATGTTGGAGTGAATGACTTGAGACGTACCTCCCAAGACTACATGAAAAGAGACATGGAGGAGCTCTCGGATCATGTGGCCCAGGCAGGTATGACCCTAGCCCTGAGTAGCATCCTGCCTTCACCCAGAATGATACCACAATATAAGGACAAAATGATTGACTTCAACAATTGGCTAAGCTTCTGGTGTCATTCAAAGGGGATCCAGCATCTGTCTGCCTGGGATGACATGATCGACAGACCACGATGCTTTGCCAGAGATGGTCTGCACCTGTCACCCCTGGGATTCAGGTTACTGGCTAAGGCTCTTGCCACTCCTATAGTGCCTTTTTTAGGCAAAGTTCAAAGGACAAAAACACCACTGTAACAGGTACAAGCATGCAAAATTTGAAGGTAATGCTACTCAAAGATAGAAGTCTAAACCTCAAAATGCATTCTCTCGAGGCACTCCTAAAAATGGAGAACATCGATATCTGTGCAGTAACTGGGACCTGGTTCAAGGCTCCAGAGAGCACCCCTGCAATACCAGGCTACAACTCTTACCACACTTTTCGGCTACCAAACCAGGATCAAAACACTAAAGGTGGAGGAGTGTCCATATTCACCAAGGATATTCACACCCACAGCTTAGTTGCCCAACACAATGCATCTGAAATTCTCCAGGTGCAACTAACACTAGGTAAGATTGCAATCCAAATTGTAGCTTGCTACAGATCCCCCACCATGCCTCAAGATTCTCACTACAACTTTCTAAACATACTGGAAAATATTAATATACAACCAAACACCCTAATATTGGGTGATTTCAACTACCCTGCCATTAACTCGGAAAACTACTTGTGCACCAACACCTTTGCCCAGTGGTTCTTGGAATTCATAAATTCCAATGCCCTGAATCAACTAATCCATAGTCCCACCAGGGGCTCCAATATCCTAGATCTGGTCATTACCAACATGGGAAATCGATGCTCCACACCTATGGTCACCCCCTCATTGGTCAGGTAAGACCATAAGCTAATCATCCTTAACATCCACATCCCACCCCCACCCCCCAGTAAGGAAACCTCCATAAAAAACTTCTCCAAGGCCAACTTCATGCTACTCAAGTCAGAAGTTACAAACCATGACACCCATGCAGACGGGAATTGAAATTCGATTGCTGAGTCCTACACTAAGGCACTGTACGAGCACATCCACTCATGCATGAATCGTGCCATCGCAAATAAAACCAAGATGCTCTCCTCCAGAAAAAGGAAGCCAATCTGGTGGCCCACTGCCATAAATAAACTTTACAACAAAAGGAAAAAAACTGTTGCAGAAAAGAGGAAAATCCGAGGATGCAAAAAACTCCCTTACCAGCCTCAGTAAGAAGCTGAGATCCCTCATAAAATCTTCCAAAGTTAGTTACGAAAATAAAATTGCCAAAGATTCCAAAGTCAACCACAAGGCATTCTATAACTATGTCAAGAATCTAAATGGCAATGCTCAGATCTGCTCTGAGCTACAACAGAATGGCATTAAATATACTGATCCCAAGGATATTGTCAATATCCTGGCAGATCGATTCAGTGCCAACTTCACCCCCCTCTCACCCCATAAATGGCCCATCTCAATACTGGAAGATTGCCAAATTCTGGTAACAATGGCCACATAGGCAAAAAAACTCACTCTCCAAAGCTAAGAATACAGCATCCATGGGACCAGATGACATCCCGGGCTGTGTACTACATGAACTACAAAATGAACTGGCACCTCACCTAAATGTCATGTTTAATCATACCCTCACCTCAGGCTTCATGCCCACTGAGTGGCACACAGCTACAGTTATCCCACTTCACAAGGGGGGATCCACCTTAGATCCCAGGAACTACCACCCCATCAGTCTGACGAGCCTGATCTGCAAGGCCATGGAATGTATTATCATGGAACGTATAAACAAAGACATTGCCAACCTTAAAACACTGGACCCCATCCATATTGGGTTCATGAAGGGCTGACCTTGTCTCCTGAACCTTATTGACTTCTTCGAATCAGTCTCCAGAGCTGTGGACGAGGGTAAGGCAGTCAACACAGCCTATTTGGACCTCACCATCCCCCACTCTGGAATCACAGATAAACTTACTAAGCTGGGCATTAATCCCTACATCAATCGATGGGTTGCCAACTGGCTTACTGACAGAATCCACACTGCAAAAGTAGCTGACTCCAAATCCAGCTCCAGACAAGTGACAAGTGGAATACCTCAGGGTTCAGTCCTGGGACCTCTCTTGTTTGGCATCTACTTCTCTGAAGTACAGGCCAACACTAATGGACTCTGGCTAACAATGTTTGCAGATGACTACAAACTGGGAGCCATTATTGAATCCCCAAATTATGTGGATACTTTACAAAAGGGCCTTACAGGAACAGATGCTTGGTGCCAGAGCCATGGGCTCAAGCTCAATGCCAAGAAATTTATAGTTATCCCCTTTGGGAAAAAACATGTACCCGTGAATTATCACATAGGTGGCAGTACACTAAACACCAAAAGTGTGATAAGAGACTTAGGGACACAGGTGGACAGTGGTCTCACCTTCAATAACCACATCGCCACAACAGTCAGGAAATCCTTCTATGTGGCACACCTCATCACTAAGGGCTTTTCATCCAGAAAAAAGGAGGTCATTGTCCCACTGTACTCATCCCTTATTAGACCCATTATAGAATACAATGCCCCATTTGGTATGTATCTCTCAAGACATCTGCAACAACTGGAAAGGCTGAAGAAATACCTCATTAAAAGAATCACAGGCCTAAAGGAGATGCCCTGTGCTGACTGCCTTAAAAAACTCCAGCTATACTCTGTCACATATCGTCCACTCCGAGGCGATCTCTGCTTAACATACAATGCCATGTCAAACCCAGAGCTGTTGGACATGCTACACTTAAAGAAATCATAATCCCTCAGAGCCACACGCTCCAGGGATCTAAACCTTGTCATCACAATAAACAAAACATGCTTGAGCGATAGGTTCCTGACCCAGAGACTCCCCAGACTCTGGAATAGACTGCCCATACATGTCAAGCAAAGCGTCTCTTTGGCCCTCTTCAAAAGGAACCTTCATGATTGGATGGGAGAAAGGAAATTCACCCCGGGGATCACATCAGTCGCCCTGTTAGACAGGGGTCCAGGGAAGTAAATAGTGTGGGAAGAAATAGCCAGGGAATTGTTATGGCTAGGCTTGTATAGGCCCTAGGGCCAATAGCCTAGTACCAACCTATGAACCTATTTCTCACCCGGGCGTCCGCTGAAAATTGGCTTTGTTCCAAGTCAGACTTTCCCAGTTAACAAATGTTAAATAAATAAATAAAAATGTGCAGTTTTAATGTAGCCAGTCAACCACCTTGTTTTAAGAAATGAAGAGAATGTAGAATAAACAAAGTAAATATACATTCTCATTGCAAAACGTAACCAGGGTCAAGATTGAGCCCTAGATCCATATAGCTATAGTGCCATAATCTTACTACTGACCCAACATGCTGTCCAAATAATGTTTCTTGTAGGAAAATAAATGCAGTGAATAATAAGCTCAGCTTCAGACAATGTAAATGAAACAGGGCCATTGTCTTGAAAAGACAGGTCATGTCTACAGTGATGTTTCTGACCTTTCGCTTGATATTGATTCAGTTAATTTAGATTACTTAATGGCAGAGGGGTGCAGTGGGACTTGGAAAATGAGCAATCTGATAGATGAAAACATACAAAACAGATCTGAGAATCATATTTTTCACTATAGCAGAAAAGGATTTAGTTAGAATCATACCTACATCCCAAAATTTATTTGCCTTTGTAATAGGTTCTCTTGAGTCAATTTAAATGTCATTTTCACAATGTAACTGCTAAGACCATGGACAATAGAGTGAAATTAGAAGTATTTACCTGTGCCAGTATGCGTCTGTTATGTTAGCCACTCAGTTTATTTAATTCCAGTTCATTTATACCAGGAAATGCTGCCAAAGGTTGGTCAGGGGATAGTATCCTACTTAAAAAAAATCTTCTGTGTGACTAGTCATCACAAAGGCAAAGCATTTAGCAGTAAACAACTCAGAATAACAAGCAGCTTGCCTGAAATGTAACACAAGTACCAAAAAAATGACACACTTAGTTATGTCATGCAGTTATAGTGCAGTTGCTGAGAAAGGATGGGCAGGCTGTTTTGTAAAGGAGAAAGGGAGATGAAAGGGCTGTCACTATTTGATTCCATTACTGTTGATGAAAAGCTTCACAGTGGTGCTAATGTACAGCTTTATTAAAGCCTATATTGGGAGGACTAGATTGAGTGCTCTCACAGCATTAGGATAATGTGATGTTAAAATGCAGATTGGGCAGCGTTATGGAACAGAAAGTCTTTCAATAATCAACCCTGTGACTTTTTTAAACAATTTCTTTCAAGGTGAGATAGTGCCCTTCTACCGCTTAAAGCATTGCATTTTAGTGGAGATAACTGTTAAGCATCTAAAGTAAGAAAGTTCAGCTGTATCAATTGCATGAAGAATCAGTATTAAGTCATTGAGAAAGTGGTTAAATAACTCCTGAGTAAGACTGACAGGGGTCAGTTATGTCTTTGTCAGCTGACTGTTGGCCTTCTGAAAGTCAGTCATTTAGTGGATCATTCTATAAAATGATTATGTAGCAATGTGAAATGACAGTATCATGTTAGTGTGAAAATAATGTGTCTCAGAAATGTTTTACAGAAATAAGGGATGTGGATAAATATAAATATAAAACAGAAAAAAAATCAAGTTGATGTGTGTGTGTGTGTGTGTGTGTGTGTGTGTGTGTGTGTGTGTGTGTGTGTGTGTGTGTGTGTGTGTGTGTATGTATGTGTGTGTGTGTGTGTGTGTGTGTGTGTGTGTGTGTGTGTGTGTGTGTGTGTGTGTGTGTGTGTGTGTGTGTGTGTGTGTGTGTGTGTGCGTTTATCTTCTGAAATGCATGATTTATTTGGCTGGAAGCAGTTAAGTAGTTTCAGCAACACAAGGCAGGGTTCTGAGAATGCTTATTTTGAATCTGTTTCCAAAATGTTTTATTACAAAGTATTTTTTAATACCAATTTGTGCAAAAAAAAAATCTGCATTGCTAATGTTTGCAAATTGTAGATTTACAGTAAAGCAGTAATCTATGTAAATAAGAAACCTGTTTTAAAATCCAGGGATCTTCCACACTAACATCAGCAATGGCGCTTTAATGAAATTGCCTCAATTATGTTTTAATATGAAGGTGTGTTTGAAATTTGACCTTTTTAAATGGAATGCATTTTACTTGTTTTATAGTCTGAAGAAGCACCTATTGTTGTGAAAGTGCCTACCATTTGCTTTAATAAATAAACTTTTTACCTTTATCTCTGCTGTGCTTCTGTTGTCGGAGTTTATTATAGGTACATAGGTAGGTACTAGGCTATTGGCCCTAGGGCCTATATAAGCCTAGCCAAAAAGGTACCCTGGCTTTTGCCACCCAAGAAAATTATTTACCTGTGCCCCATGTCGAGCAGAGCCACAGAAGTGATCCCCGTGGTGAATTTCCTATTTCCCATCCAATCATCAACATTTTTCTTGAAGAGTGCTAATAAGGAGCTTTGTTTGATATAGATAAGTAGTTTGTTCAAGAGTATGGGAAGTCTCTGGGACAGGAAGCTTATTTGGACAAATAAGAAAAGTGGTAGTATGACAAAGAGACTGCTCATGAAGGACTGATTTTATGAAGACAGGATCCCTGCTGTTGAGTCATCAGTGATGTGACTTCTTAGCAGGAGATCATCAAAATGAGATTCACTGAAAGTTAGTATACAAATACGAATGCAGTTTTTATTACTACATACCTTACCAATATCTGATTTCTGTGCCTTCATTTGAATCTTTCTTTGACATAATTTTTTTCATATAAAACATATGTGTCACTGTGAATGTATGGTGGCTTGAATACTGAAGATTTTAGTTGCACTGGACATTTTTTGACAGGAATTTGTTATGCAATTTGATCCATTCAAGATAAATTGTGAAGAAAATGAGAATTTTGAATCAGAATCAAATTATATTAGTCAAAAAATAATGAAATAATATCCTGTTAGAGTATATTTCACACTGAGCTGATCAAAGGAAGGACACTGAGGAAACTCGGAGCTATAATATATAACATTAAGTATCCTGTTTTTTGTTTATTTTGTTCTTTATTTCTTTGTTATTTATACCACTTTGTGTACTGTGTATTTTTCTAGCTAGTTTCACTGTGTGTGAGGTATTAACTGGAAATTGTCCACTTTTATTAAGCATCTGTTGGGTTGTTTGTTTCTGATAACTTGTTGCAGTTAAACTCTTTTTTTCTAGAGGCTCCTTTAGCTGTTTAAAACGTTCATTTAAAGGCTCACTGCTGCTTTTCAGCTGTGAAAAACATTTCTGCAGTTTGTTTCCCACCCTCTCACCCTGTTGGTATAGTGTTTTTATAGTTGGTGGTTTTGCAGTTGCCCGCCCCTAGTGTAAATTTGATCTGGGACCCTCCTCCCAGTCTAGTGTCATTACCTCATTCTACCCAGTACAGGGAGAACATTTGAGAAGGCCAATCAGCTTAGTTTCTGCTACTCCTTTCTCTCTTTCCACTTAACAAAAAAAAAAAAAAATTATCTGCTTTTACTGTATTTGTGTTTCTTCCTACTTTATTTTGCTTTTGCTTCATCTTAAAAGTACTTAGTTGTATTTATTACTGCTTGGTGTAACTCATTCTAAGCCTTTTAGTTTAAGCACTTGGGCTTCAGACCAGCTGTTTTACATTAAGAAGGTTTGTGGTCTGCACTGTAGTGGCAGAACAGGAAGCTTACATCTTTCTAAGCTGGGAACTGCTGATTGAGGGCTCAGTGTCTGTTATTCTAAAAGTGTATTAATTCTGGTTTAAGCACTTGGGCTTCAGGCCAGTTATTTACATTAAGAGGGTTCGTGGTCTGCACTCTTGTGGGATGAGAGGCTGGACTCTGCCCTTCTAAGCTGGGAATTTCTGGTTAAAGGCTTATAGTGCCTGCATATTTGAACTGCTTCTTACTGAAATTGGTACACCTTGTTTGCTGTAGCATAGACTAGATCCAGGCCTGCTGAATCTAGCTTTGTTTGTATACCTTGAGCACTAATCCAGGCATTCTTTAAAGTATTCAATTGTATTTATTACTGCTTGGTAGTAACATAGAGGAGCTCTCTGAGCATGTAGCCCAGGCCGGTATGACCCTGACCTTGAGTAGCATCTTACCCTCACCACAATATGAAGACAAGATGATCAATTTCAACAATTGGCTTAAGTATTGATGTCATTCAAAGGGGATCCAATGCCTGTCAGCCTGGGATGACATGCTCGACAAGCCACGATGCTTCGCTAGGGACGACTTGCACCTGTCACCCCTGGGCTTTTGGATATTGGCAAAGGCTCTTGCTACCCCCATAGTGCCTTTTTTAGGCAAGGCTCAAAAGACAAACCCACCTCCATAGGTATCACAAGGGATAAGAAACTAAGAGTAATGCTACTCAATGCCAGAAGTCTAAACCTCAAGATGCACGCACTCAAAACTCTCCTTAGCATGGAGAACACTGATATCTGTGCAGTAACAGAAACCTGGTTCAAGGCTCCCGAGAGCACCCCAGCACTACCAGGTTATACCTCATACCATGCTTTTCGGCCCCAAAACTTGGACCGAACCACAAAAGGAGGGGGAGTATCAATATTCGTCAAAGATACCCACACCTCCGGGTTGGTGGAACAGCACAAAGCATCAGAGACTATCCATGTGCAACTAACAGTGGGTAAAACTGCCTTCCAGTTTATAGCCTGCTACAGACCACCCTCCCAAACCCAGGAACCCCACTCGGCCTTCCTGAGAACACTGGAAAATATGAAGGTCTCTCCAAACACCATTATATTGGGCAACTTCAACTACCCAAACATAGACTGGGAGCATTACTCTAGCTCCAACACCCTAGCCCAAAGGTTCCTAGAATTTATAAACTCAAATGCTATGGAACAAATTGTTACCACTCCCACAAGAGGGGGAAACATACTGGACCTGATCATCACCAACATGAGGACTCTATGCTCCAGACCAGTAGTGTATCCCTCACTGGTAAGATCAGACCATAAACTAATCTCACTGGATATTCACATCCCGACCCCACCCCCTGCCCAGAAAACCACAGTGAAAAACTTCTCTAAAGCAAATTTCACACTCCTCAAAACTGAGGTGGAATCCTTCAAAGCCCCCGGGCCTGTGGAAAATACAGCCCAGACCGCAGAATCCTTTATAAACACATTCTATGAACACCTTCAGGAATGCATGGATCATGCAATCCCAAATAAAACCAAGACCCAATCCTCCAAAGGCAGGCGTCCTGTCTGGTGGACCCCAGCCATAAACAAACTATACAATAGAAGGAGGAAGCTACTACATGATAGAGCAAAATCCCAAAAAGGGAAGGCATCTCTGATCAGTATTAGCAAAATACTACGGGCACTCATAAAATCGTCTAAGGCCACCTTCGAGAGAAAAATTGCACAGGACACTAAGGATAATCACAAGGCTTTCTTTAGTTATGTTAGGAACCTGGGTGGGAATTCCCAGATATGCTCAGAATTAGCCCAAAATGACAAAAAATACACCGAACCCACAGGCATTGCCAACATCCTAGCTGACAGGTTCAGCACAAACTTCTCTCCCCTCCCCCACCAAAAGGGCAAATATCTATCCAGGCAGAGTGCTGCCCCCCTGACATCTCAGCTGCTCAGGTAAGAGCCGCCCTCTCCAAAGCAAAAAACACAGCATCAATGGGATCAGACGGTGTCCTGGGCTGCGTCCTACATGAACTCCAAGAAGAGCTAAACCCAAACTTAAAACTACTGTTCAATCTCAGCCTTACTACAGGATATGTACCCAAAGAGTGGCGTACAGCAACAGTGGTCCCTCTCCACAAAGGTGGTGCCTCAACGGATCCTGGAAACTATTGCCCCATAAGTCTGACTAGCTTGGTCTGCAAAGCTATGGAAAGGATCATCATGGACCTCATAAATAAAGATATTGGGGACCTACAGACACTGGATCATACCCAGTTCGGCTTTGTTAAGGGCAGATCCTGCCTTTTAAACCTGGTCAATTTCTTTGAAACAGTCACCAAGGCCATTGACAAGGGGAAGGTGGTCCACACAGCCTACCTGGACCTCGCAAAAGCCTTCGATACAATACCCCACTTGGACATTATAGATAAGCTCACCAGTTTAAATATAAACCCCTATGTCACTAGATGGGTTGCAAACTGGCTCAAGGACAGAACCCACATGGTTAGAATTGCTGGAGCCATGTCAGACTCCAAACCAGTTACAAGTGGTGTCCCACAAGGCTCAGTCCTGGGACCTCTCTTGCTCGGTATATATTTCTCGGAGGTACAGGCCAACACAGAAGGACTGTGGCTGACCAAGTTCGCAGATGACTGCAAACTGGGTGCCATAATTGACTCTCCAGCCAACACAAGCATCCTCCAAAAGGGCCTCATAGAAACAGACAACTGGTGCCAGAACCATGGCCTCAAGCTAAACGCCAAAAGTGTATAGTCATCCCTTTGGCAAAAACAAAGTGCCCACAAATTACCACATAGGTGGTAATCCATTAAGTACAGAAGAAGTAATTAGGGACCTGGGGATCCAAGTTGATAGCAATCTCTCATTTGACAACCACGTGGCCAAAGTGGTTAGAAAAACATTTTGTATAGCCCACCTAATCATGAAGGATTCACATCTAGATCGGGGAGGTCATCGTGCCTCTTTACTCATCCCTCATCAGGCCCATAATTGAGTACAATGCCCCTTTTGGGATGTACCTTAGCAGACACCTGCAGCAACTGGAAAGACCCCAAAAGTACCTCACCAAGAGGATCAAAGGGCTCAAACAGATGCCATATGCTGCCCGGTTAAAGAAACTCCAGCTCTACTCAGTGGCATACCGCCTGCTCAGAGGTGATCTGTGCCTGACGTATAAAGCCATGTCCAACCCAGAATTAATGGACATGCTGCACCTCAGAAAATCCAAATCCCATCGAGCTACGTGCTCGAGAGACTTGAACCTCAGCACTGAAATAAATAGGACATGCTGGAGGGACAGATTCATAACCCAGAGGCTCCCTTCACTCTGGAATAAAATCCCAGTCCAGGTTAGGCAGAGTCCCTCATTGACTCTCTTCAAGAGGAATCTTGATGAGTGGATGGGAGATTGTAGGTTTACCCGGGTATCACTTCTGTGTCACTGTTAGACAGAGGCACAGTATACTAACCTCGAAAAAGGGCATAGCAAAATTAATTTAAAATGGGTGGCAAAAGCCAAACACACTCTGGCTAGGCTTACAAATGCCCTAGGGCAGATAGCCTAGTATGAACCTATGAACCTATGAACCTATGAACCTATATATCAACAGACCATTTGAATAATTTCAGTTTCCAAAACTACTGGGCAAGAGATCATCTCTGCTAAGAAGGATTTTTAGAATATATCATCATCCATGCAAGAATTATCTTTAAAAACAGACTATATGGATAAAAGGTAGACTATATAAAATAGAATGACAATAAACAGGTTGTGCTTTTAAAAACTATGATCCAAAACAAAATGTTCATATAGACAGAATAGAAAAAAGCTTAAAAGATATTGAGGGAAGACTGGGCACAAAAGAAAACCACTCTGAATTTTTACTAAAACAAAATAATTGGCAACTGGATAAACAGGATGCCTTAAAAAGTGGGAGAGAAGAAACATGTTAGAATACTTGGTGTGCCTGAGAAACTGCTATAATAAATTATTGTTAATTTCATCACCATCTGCATTCTAAATGTGCTAAACATTCAGGAAGCTTGTCATATGGATAGGCAGAGTCCATAGATCTCTTGTCAAATTTATCTCACATCTGCATAAAGAAATTATTATTAGAACTTCTTGGGCAAATACCCCTCTGAAAATTGGCAATTCTGCATTCAGATTTGACAATGACTATTCACAGAAAGTAATAGGAAAAAAAATGAAAGCATGTTTACGGCTGGTAAATACCCCACAAGTGCCACATTTCATTTCCAGGAAGACTGAAAATCTTTCTCTCACATGGAACAAGTACTTTTGCCTCTTCAGAAGATGCCCTTTCCTTTCTTAAAGATCAGCAATCTTCAGGAAGAAATGGTCTAAAGTTATACAAGCCTTAAAACCATAGGCACTAGAACCATAGGCCAAGGGAACAAGATCACCCCCTCTGCTTTCAATAGCTGCCCAATGTGCCCTCTGCTGCTTGAATAGCAATTACACTGAATTATCTGCACTGGCATTTCAAGGGCAACTATGAGCTCAGGCAGATTTGAGTAATAAAACAACTTTCTGGCTGCCTGTCTTTGCGGTTACAATGGAAACGCCTGTGCAGGTATTTCTGAGGCATACCGATCAACTTCTTTCATCAAGAATTTTGGATAAAGCCAAAATAGGGGAATAAACGCTCAAAACAAGGGACATTTTATAACTATTACTTATTAATTTCAAATTTTAACACAAGTTTTGTTTCAACATGCATTTACCGAATAATGGAAGTATGAAACTTTAGTGTCTGGCATTAGTGACTGACTGTATTCCTCTGTATACCTCTCAATTTTTGCTTAAGAATACTGGACAGAGCCAATATAATGGGTGGATAAAGGGACAAAATCAGGAACAGATTTTAAATATTGCTGTTATAGACTTATTTATTTATTGATTGATTAATGTTTGTTTATCAGGTAAGTGGGATGGTCTATTGACCCTTCTCAGACACAACACACAATCAACAACAGTAAAGACAACACTTTCCAAAAGTACAGTGCAATAAGACATTATATTGATGTGCATACTTTGTACAGTTGAGAGGTATGTTCTAGAAGTAAAGTTTAATTTCCATAACTTAGTGAAGGCCTGCATATTTATTGCCTTTCACCCACAGAGTACCTGGATAGGCTTTTGCTCTCCTAATAGCCTGTTTTAGGCAGAATTTTCCACAAAGGTACATTTCACTGGAATGAGATTGACTTTTAATGTGGTAATCATTTTGCTTGATTTAATTATTCGTTAATGCTCTTACAACCACTTTATGCTTTTCGGGATCATTATGAATGTAGGCAGATATTTCCTGACAAGTTATAGGAGTAAGCCATAAAAACAGTTTAGATTCATAGATATTCCAAGGCAAATTAATCTTATGACCATTCACACCATGCCAGCACCTTCCCTCAGGCAGTACCTCCTTTCTCCGGGAGGGCCATACAAGTACAGCCCAGAGTAAATCTGTGGATACCCATTCAGTCACTAGTTTATATTTAAAGTAAGATAGTGAATCTTACTGCTTAACATGTAGGGGATGTTTATTCCAAAGGAATGGGATGTGCTGCCTTGTAAGCATGCTTCTCCACTGTGCTGTATTAATCTGTTGAAAATGTAGCCATGCAGAAAAAGAGAAGGTCCAGGACAACTGGGTCTCTAATGGTCCAGTAAGCAAGACAGATCTCCCCTCAAAAGTCTGTGAGACACTGAGTAAAGGGAGAGTGTTTCCAGACCATCTTCTAGTAGCTCAGGGACTTTAGGCTTGTAATTTTATTGATTAGGAGCCTTTCAGGTCTTTCTAACTGTTTGATATGTTTAGTGAGATACATTCCAAAGGAGGGTGTTAGACTTGATAATTGGCCTGATCAATGCTGACTATAAGGGAGTGATTACCTCTTTAGGCTTTGCTGGTATTCTCTTGACAATTAAGTGAGCCAAGTAAAAGGATTACCTGATAACTGTTGTCACACTATGGTCAAAACAAAAGGAGCTATTAGGCCACGTTTCGGGGTGCCTCCCATAATTTTCATTTTGCAGTGGTATGTTGACTATACAGTATGATGAGGGGAGAGGTTGTCTACCAAAACTGACACTGCACTTTTTGCCATCTAGTTTGAGATCATTTTTAGTACACCAAGGGTTAACTAGGCAGAGTTCATTCTGGGGGGTGGGGGGGTTGGGTGTCATAGTGGGACTTACCAACAACCTCCAGTTTGCAGTCATTTGCAAACTTTGTTAAGCCAGAGGTCTTGGTCTCCACTTGGAGATGTGAGAAGTAAATACCAAAAAGGAGTAGTCCCAGCACTGAGACCTGAGTCATGCCACTGGTCACGTTCATACTTACTGATGAGGCATCTGCAGCTTGCACTGTGTGGGCTCTGTCTTTCAATCAGTTTGCTATCCATCTTGCCATATATGGGTTAATTTTTAAAGCAATTAGTTTTTGCATGATGCAAACATGGAGAATGGTGTTGAAGATGTTTGCCACGTCAAGATACACCATGTGCTCTGCATGACCACCATCTCTACAGCCCCTGTAACTCTTTTGAAGAACTTTACCAGGTTAACTAGACAATATCTACCCTTCACAAAGCCAACTGTTGGGGTTAGGTCAAACAAGTCTTGATATCACAGTTTATGAGGTAAGTTGTGATAAACATCATGGTTTTGCAGATGAGGCTTGTAGGGCTGATAGGAGTTCAACTACCCAGGTCAGTTTAAGACTACCCTTATGAAGCATCATCACCACTGCAATGTGCCACTCATCATGGGCAAAGCCAATAGCTATCCTTAAGGTAAACAGTTGAGGAGTGTCTGCAAGGGTGTCAGTATATGATATTTATATGATATGTGATAGTAAATAAAAATGCAGTCAAAGGAGTGTTGCCATAACTCTCAACTATCCAGATATTTGCAGAATGCCAAGATTTTTGCCTCATATTTTTAGTCTCTTACTCAAAAAATGTGCTGCTTTCTGACAAATTACTGATGACTGAGGTCACTAAATAATGACATACAGCTAAGTGTCAGACCTCATATTCTTCAGAAAATGCATGCTACCACAAATCCTGTTATTCTAGCAACTTTCTATGTTTATAAGAACAATATTTAAAATGTGTGCATATTTTTGGGCCTTTGCCCCCCCCCCCCCATTATTTTAGGCTTAGTCCAGATTTCTTGCACTAAAAGGTTATGAGGTATAATTAATATATGCCAGAAATTTGACAAAACCAAGAATATTGCATGCTTTTTTCTGAGCCAGGTGCTATAGTGTTATAAAATGTTTTACGGAAAGTAACAAATCTGTGAGATATACTTAAATGGGACAGTCCCTGGCAGGACTGAATATTCTGGCCTTTTGTGAAATGAAACCCTTGGAAAAGGATTTCATGGGCTTCCTACTGTCCGCTACCTCCCAGTTAATCTCCACTTTCCCCAATCCTGGCCTTGCCACATCATTTAGATTCCTTTTTTATTCTTTCCCTTACTTTATTGTACACTTCTGTCATTGTTCCAATATATCCTAACTGTCCATGATTACACCATAATAAGTCAGGAGAAAACAAATTAAATCAGAGATCTCACCCTCCCCCCTGAAGTCATTGGGTTTTATATACTCTGGGGTATATTTTAGATCTTTGTTCTAAACCCTTTTGTGACAAAGATGGCCTGAACAAAAATTGTGGCTAAAGAAAGAAATTAATTCTTACTCTTTGTTTTCTTCCTGCATCCTTTCACTACTCCCCAAATGGCCAAGACTACAGTGTACTAACTATGAAGGAATTAATAAAATTAAGCTTATGGTCTGGATGCTGCTTGGGCTTCAGACGCCAAGGGATTCTTGATGCTGTGAGGTACATTTTAGAAAATTTTCCCCAGCCTTTTGTCAAAATTATGGCCTAGACAAAAATCATGTCTAACTAAAGAAACTCAGTTGAGTCACTGTATTTCTACATTTGCTTTGTAACCTCTAGCATGGTATAGGTTTGGTTCTAATTTCTGTACTGTGCTATCTTTGCCTGATGAAAGTGAGTGAATTAAAAGCCTCAGTCATATATTTCAAGTTTCTGCTGTCATACATCATGCAGCTTGCATCTTCACGCCCCCCCCCCCCACAAAGACAGCTACCATCTGAGTATCCACCTAACAACTAAAATATAGTAATGTTTCTATCTTGTTGATCTAAGGTGTATATTCTCAATATGCCAACTTACTCCTCTCTCCCAAAGTTAGCCACCTGTATACACTTCTTATACGTGATTGTGAGGAAAGAGAAAAAAATGTCACAGTCATATATTCCAGCCTGTTGCTCCTAGACAGAACACTGCCCCTACAATATTGTGTGCATACCTTTGAGGTATGATTGTGTACAAAGTTAAATAATGACCACACTATCATAGCCCACAAAATCCAGTTACCCTCTGTGCATACCTCTGAGCTTTAATTGTGACAAAATTTTGAGAAATAATGCCCACACTTTACATAGTCCCAAACAAGTTATAGCAACCTTCTGTGCACACCTCTGAGGTTTGATTAAGAGGAGAATTTAAGAAATAATCTCACTGTCTCCAGGCCCTACCACCCACACATTCAAGCTATAGCAACCTTCTGTGCACACCTGTGAGCAGGGCCAGTTAGACAATGGGTGAGTCCAGGGCAGAAACCCTCAATAAGCCTATGTCAGACTCCATTTCTCCAACCTGAGTTGTGGATGCTGACACAATCTAGATGTTCTGTGTTGCATTTTATTGCCTCATTTTTGAAAGACAATGATTTGCAGTGTGTGGATCATCACTGTGATTATGCTCTGAATCCATGAAAAAGCACACTTATCAAATACCATTCTGACAATGGAAACGTTCTTAAACTTTTATTAAGTACCTGTTACTAATGTTAAGCTCACCTCAAGCACTAGAGTATTAACAGAAATCAGTGGTCACCACAAAAGAGCAGTGGGAAGCTGTTAAAATCATTTAGACTTTTTTCTAAGTCTGACTGAAGTGTTTAACAGCCTGAATGAAGTGTTGAACAGCCTGAATGAAGTGTTGAACAGCTTTCCACCACTCCTCTGTAGTGGTTGTTGTGGTAACAGTGAGCGTGGTACAGCACTACATCAACCTTTTCTCTAACTTTTGAATTTATGGTGTATGGGGTCACATACGATGAAGGTGCAACATTAGCTTCATTTGTATGTTTCCAAATGTAACTCGTTTACACTATATATGTCTCTTGTTTCATGGATATGCTTCTATTATGGCAGTAGACAGCTTAAAACACTAACTTTCAGACCACTAAATGCCCCTTTTGCCTTCACCGCTGCAGCCTTCAGCAACTTCCAGAATCCCTGCATAAAAGACAAGATGAGAGAAGACTGTTCCAACAAAAACAAAAATACTTATGAAAATGAAATATTAATAGGCCACTGTTTTTTTTATCTAAATACAGTAAACTTTTAGTCTATCCAGTAATATAAATATAAAAAACGTCATGCAGGACTATGGGCCAAATTCATTAAGGTTACCACAAGGTCTAATCTTTTGGAATTTATAGACAGCAATTCTACTGTGCTTTTGCACAAAGGCCTGCTGTACCAGCGTGGGCTGTCCCCAAAGCCATGCTAAATGCTAATGAAGCAGACCAGGGCAGAGTCATGTATTAGCTAGCTATGTATTCTCCTGCAGAACTGCCTATTCTAAGACATTTGTGCAGTCAAGCAATGCATTTATTTATTTAGTTATTATTTGTGGACATTTGATTACCGGAAAAGTACAAATGGGTAGCCGCCCACTTTCAGTGGAGGCC
The DNA here is from genome assembly GCF_019279795.1 of Protopterus annectens. Lineage (NCBI taxonomy): Eukaryota > Metazoa > Chordata > Ceratodontiformes > Protopteridae > Protopterus > Protopterus annectens. Next base: position 596,369,097 of record NC_056730.1, on the reverse strand, counting down.
CAGTGGGAAAAGCTTCAAAGTATTACAAAAACATTTTAAGAACAATACTCTTACAATCCTCAAAAATAAGACAAAAAAAAGTTACAGTTTATATAATTATACCAAATTAGACACATTGTGAAAACATTGGTTAAAAATAGATACAAGTTATATGCCGATGATTTAATATTGAGAAATTTTAGCAAGTTTAGAGAAATTAATTAAATTAAATGTGAGTTACTGCAATATAAACAGGAGCTACAATATGAAGTAAAAGAAAAAAAAATAGAGTTATGGCATATTTGGACAGAGAGTAAGGGGAGAGAAACTGATTGAAGTAAGGAGGTGTGAGACAGTAATAGGTGCTTGTTCATATTTAGGGATATAGTTTATTCTGGGGTTGAGCAAGAACAGAGTCAGATTTTGGCTTGGAGGTCTTTAAGAATGGTTTTGAAGGACTGGAGGTGGTAGTTGTGGCAGGAATTGTCTGCCAAATATGTCTTTAACGTTCTTTTCTTCTATGGATTACGTGCTTCATTTGGCTATTCTGTGTGCTGTTTCCTAGGGGAGCTTCAGTTCTGAAGTGCCTACCTGAAACTTGCTAAAGTAATGCAGGACAGGAGGAAGGTTCTTGCTACTGTAGAGCACCTTTATCTGCAATACATTATTTTTGGCCACTAGCCAGTCTAATTCTCCCGGCCTCCCAATTCTCTCCTTTCTCTGTAGCAGTGGAGTAAGTATCCTGTGGACTATGGGACCTCAAGTTAAGTTTTCTGGGACATGAGCATTATAGTTATTATGCAGTTATGATTACCCATGCATTCTGTACAGAGGGGTATTTCTGCATGCACCCCCAGCACTAGAGGCTGTCACCCAAGAGATATGAATATAGACATCATCTGAAATGTCATATTCAAAATCTGTAGCTTCCATCACTTGCCAAGCATCCTCTGACTAAGCAAGAGCTTTCAGAGAACTTGCTGTCAAATGTACTCCTGTCTTTTCAATGTGTGATTTGACTGGTTTTAGTAGTTGATTAACGATTATGATTTATTTTATACTCGTCTATCCAGTGCTTTGTGAAAGTGTGCTTTCAGTCTGTTTTGGTCATTTACGTGATTTTTACACTTCTCTAGAATGCACGGGTCTTTCTAATTATTCTGTACAACTTGTTGTACCTTTTTTCCTGCAGGCTGCTAGATGGTAGCACTTAAAATGGTTGATGCTTACTGAAGACCAACAAAGGAAAGAAAACTTAACTAAACTTTTATTAATCATATTAAATAAAATGTCAACACATGGACATGTCTATAAACTATGCCAAAATGCTAAAGGAGGGAGTCAGGTATGGCCCAGTTTTAGACTTATTAGCCTAATCAGTATTGTGTGTTAAATTTGGTAAATGGGCCAGTGCATAGGCACTTTTTAGGCTTGACTGGGTTACAAGGCAAGGATAACTACTATACATATATGGGTAATTAACATAGCAAATCAGTTAGTATGCTTTCAGAAAGTAGGAGGAAACCCAAGCAGACAAGAGGAGAACAAACTCTGTATGTAAAATGACCAAAAGTCAAGACTGAACATTGGCTACTTAGGCTGGGAGGTAGAAAGCTTACTAATGAGCCACCCCATTACCCAAATCAGGAAATTAGTCATAAAGCAGGTTATCCAAAATGACACAGGGGGAGTCTACTTGATATGGTTGACATTTCACAATGTCGAAATTCATATCGCCAAGACCATATGATCGACATGTCGACCACACAAGTAGAACATAAAAAACAAAAACAAACTTACCTTAACGCTCCGCCCCTCCCCACACCCCCCCGGAACTTAAATATACCAACTCCGAGATCACACTACAGTGCGGAAGTGGAAATCTTTCCATTCTGCACTGTAGGGAGATGCTGATTCCCCATGGTCGACATTTCAATTGTCGATCATATGGTCTCGGCCATATGAATGTCGACATTGTGAAATGTCGACCATTTGAAGGGAACCCCACAGGGGACATACTACTGTTGAATATGGAACAATATAGCTGTCAGATAGAAGTCCTAACTTTTAAATGTCGTGGCATTCTTTGAAGAGGTAATAGCAGTATTTGATGCAGGGATGACAGGGCATGCTGCCTATCTTGGCCCTACTATGGCTTTTCACACTATTCCATATACAGAAATACATGGCAAATTAAAAGCATTAAATGTCAAAGTGTCAATCCATATGTTTGTAAAATTCTTATTATGTAACACAGTAGAACAAGTCAGGAAGGAGGGGTGGCTACCTGTGTACCACAACAAGGGTTACCAATGGTGTCCCAAGGCGTACTTTATCAGTGGCATTTCATTTCAGACTATTTTGTTTCCATATATAAAGTTGAAAATAATCTATGGATTGCCAAATATGCTAATAACTGTAAACTGAGTAACATTATTACTCCACTAAAAAAGTGACAAAGTTCTCTAAAATGACCTACAAAAATACATACCTTGTATGGCAGTAATCATCTCACCTTTAATATCAGTAATTGTAGCATAATAAGATTTGACATAATGGACATAACTACAAAATAAATGGTCAAATCATAAAAAATGAGACACCATCTCTAAAATCTATGAATAATAGTAGACAACTTAAACTTTGACCTGGCAGAAGGAACATGCCTAGTCACTTAAGAGAGATTACTGAACAACTTTATAGCACAGTGCTCTCAGACATTATTGAACATGCAGCTGCATATCACAACTTCAAACAAGGATCTTGAAATATCTTGAAAAAATCCAGCTATCCTCTAGCAGAAAAAGCATATGTCTTGAAAACCTGAGCTATTCAAACATGCTTCTGAAGTTCTCATTATAGTCTGTTTCTTTTAGGTTATTAAAACACGATTATAGAATACAATGCCCCATTTGGTATGTACCTCTCAAGACATCTGCAACAACTGGAAAGACCGAAGAAATACCTCACTAAAAGAATCACAGGCCTAAAGCAGATGCCCTACGCTGACCGCCTTAAAAAACTCCAGCTATACTCTGTCGCATATTGTCTACTCAGAGGCGATCTCTGCTTAACACACAAGGCCATGTCAAACCCAGAGCTGTTGGACATGCTACACTTAAAGAAATCCCAATCCCTCAGAGCCACATGCTCCAGGAATCTAAACCTTGTCGTCACAATAAACAAAACATGCTGGAGGGATAGGTTCCTGACCCAGAGACTCCCCAGACTGGAATAGATTACCCATACATGTCAAGCAGAGTGCCTCTTTGGCCCTCTTCAAAAGGAACCTTGACAATTGGATGGGAGAAAGGAAATTCACCCCAAAGATCACGTCAGTCGTCCTGCTAGACAGGGGTCCAGGGAAGTAAATAGCGTGGGAAGAAATATCCAGGGAATTGTTATGGCTAGGCTTGTATAGGCCCTAGGGCTGATAGCCTAGTACCAACCTATGAACCTATGAACGACGGCTACCTGGTCAATAGTACAATACCTGATAAAGTTATATTTGAAAGTCTATGTCTGGAATGTACCAGTGATAGAGCTAACACCAGACCAGAGAACCCAATGCTAAAAATAAGTCAAAATAACACAAAAAAACACAAGAAATACACACTACAGCAAGATTATAAATGTTCCCCTGCAATCACAAGACAGACATTAACTTTCTTTAACAATACTCATGCTATGTATACTGGAAGTAGAAATTAGGAACACGAGGTTATGAAAATCAAGCTTCTTGAAGGAAAGTAGTTCTCAGATTTGACAGTCAGACCTATAAACCTTTAAATCATGCAGGAATTTCAAAAATGTCACACAAAAACATAGAACAACTAAGACTCATAAAAACAAATCATAAATTTAAGCAGTTTCATCCTGCTTAATCAGGACTTATTCAGAAAAAAACATAAACCACCATTTTTTCTCCCCTTTTAAATTACAATCCATTAAAATCATGTGATCTTCAGTGTTCCGCCTCGTAATTAAATATGAAAATATATTTCCCCCACCTGCATTCAAAAATAATTGCCATTGTAATTCTGCCCTTTCTAGATTTACAATGGCAATTATTTTTGAATGCCAGTAGCTGGTCTGGACTAAATGAATACTGCTCTATAGCAAGATTAAAAGCCTTGGAGAGATGAGGAATTTAAAATGAAGCGGAAAGTGTATTTTCATCTGATTTTTTTCAAGTTTTCAATTTTATACTTAGCATACATACTTATATTTTATATGTTTACTGTAACAACACAATTGATATTTTTTATATTTGTTGTAATTTGTTTGTAACTTTTAGATATATACATGCAAGAATCGATAATATTTTTATCTAAGTAATAAGGGGAAGGAGAGTAGTATTGGGTACTAACGTTCTCGCTGTAATCAAATTTAATTACGGGGCAGAACTCTGAAGATCACATGATTTTAATGGACTGGATTCTATAAGGAGCGAAAAATGGTGGTTTATGTTTTCTCTGAAGAAGTCTTGATTAAGCAGGATGAAAGCGCTTAAATTTATGATTTGTTTTTATGAGTGTTAGTTGTTCTACATTTTTACATGACATTAAAGCTGTTGGAAAGCTCAGTGGACTCTGTGGCATTTGTGTGCTTTTCGTAATCATACAGTAATATTGTTGAGTACTTTGCCCTTTATCATGGTGCTGCAGCATTTGTGTTCTAATGTATATCACTTTGGTCTCAGCCTTCACTTAAGGTTTTCATCAAGGTTGAAAAGGTCTGTCAGGGAATCCCCTCACATAAGACACTTTTCACAGCTTTTGATTAGGTTTTGTTTTAGCTTCTACAATTCGACCACAGCCCATTAGGTGCCTTTCCTTGAGCAGTGCTAGACTCCATATATTGCCACTCTTTCCTTCCCTTGGTGAGAGGGCAGATTTTTGAGAATCTTGCCTCCTGTGTTTTGAATCAAATCGGGTCACATGTTTAAATATCTTCCAAACTTAATGGTTTCTCTCTCTCTGCTGGCATACTTCTATGTGATTCATTGCACCATTTCCCATCAGATCTGCTTTTTTTTTTGCATCCCCACCAACATATCTTGATTAAAACAACTTTTCAAATCAGTGTGTAGGGTGGGGCACCCTTCTTTCCACTGGGTCCAGGGCAGATTTTTTGGCTAATATAACAAAATTAAGGTGAAGGCCCACTTGAGAGAAGTCCAAGGAAGGTAGATGGACTTTGAGAAGTACATCCTTTTAAACATTTTGCAATCAAGATCTGCATGGTATTTCATGTTCTCAGGGCCGTGTGAGGACAGAACCTCTTCTTCATAGTTGAGATATCCAGGTAGTAGTCGGGATCCTCAAAATGTTATTGATAAATTTTACTATTCTTATAGGAAGTCTGTTTCAATCATGCTGTGATTTATTTTCAACAGGATATTATTGTGTTCATTTCAGGTTCTGAGAAATGAGAATGTCATTGCAGTTGTAGTTTTTTCCTTGGTGGATCCTGTGAGTCTTCAAGGAATGAGAAATTCTAGAAGCTGATCTGCTTGCTAATAATCAGAATGTTATTTTCTCCATGTTCTGATCTCTCCACTTAGCCCATGGAAGGTGATTAGTAGCTACATTATCTGTGGAGTCATTCTGTTTAATCCTCACCATCCTAATACCATGATGAACACAACAATCTCATTTCCCTTTTTCCTGAGTATTTCTTCACACAGGGTACATTCTGTTTTCTGCTATGAACACACCAACATTTAGTTACAGTAACTCTGCACAAGGCCCTTACTGCTCTAATAACCCTTATGGTTAGCCACTGAGGCTTTTGTATGAATAATGGAGAATCATATGTCCTATTTTCCACATAATGGTTCCTACTCTACTGAAGGTTGATCAGCTCCGTAGACTTCAGGCTCATTAATTTCCACAAATGTCTACTTCTGAAGTATCCATAGACTCTGTGCATGTTTGTGCCTTCTCACTGCAACCAGATTTGTTGGAGTGCATGACCTCTGCACACCCTCTGATGGTTTTCCATCACTGAAGTGTGGATCCTCTCCATTCCTCCTTCCTGTATACTGTACCTCCTAAATTGCTTAGGATTGCAGTTTGTTCTTTCTTTTTCCTCTCACATTCTTGGCAAAGACTGATACATTTTGGGGGATAGAACCATGGCATTCTGTCATATTCAGATTAGCTCAGTATATTATTCATTTTTTTAATTTTTATTGAAGGATGTTCCTCCTCTTTTATGGTGCTTATGTAAGTAGCAGTATGTGATTTTATATCAAAATTCTTCTTGATTTTTTTTAGTTTATTTCTAAGATAAGGAAGCTGCTTCTCCTTGATGTTCCTAATATTGTGATGTTGTTTAGTAGTCTTAGTTAGTCTTCACATGGCTTCTTTGACCCTTGTCACTCCTTTATATGAATAAATCTGATAATTGCTTGGGTTGTTTGCTTGTTTGTTTCTCTTTTTGATTGAATAAGTCCAACTAGGCAAAGCCCATCTTCAATGGAAGCCCAGGGAGAAAAGCTCCATGACAGTACATTTATATTAAAAAGTAAATTTCAAATAGTTCTTACAAAACAACAGCTACATTTAGCAGAAAAAAAAATCATATCTGACCAGGATTCATTTAATTATTTGATTGTTTATTTATTTACTTATTTGTCTGATTGTTTTGTTTGTCTTTGTGGTCTGAGAAGGATGAATTGGTCAGATACTACTTTCCGTGAAGACAAGTGTATATACTAAATAATTTAACAAACAGTAGTCTCACACACTGTCATCTGTGATGCGTCCCTTTTTTTTCCATTTTTCCTCTGTTCATACCCTAGGAGCCAAGCAGTGAATGTGCTTGCTTGCTTGCTAGTAGCTCGATTCACACACATTCATTGCTACTTACTCTAAATGGCAAGTGCCTTAACTCCTACTAGCCTGATCCTGCTTAATTACCTAGCCTCAAAACACATGACACTACTGAACTACATATCTCTTCCACAGCCCTAACTCTGACCCAAGTCCTAACCCTAATCATAGCACTCCCTCCCACTTCCTATCCCTGAATTCCCAGATTACTCTATAAACCTAAAACCCTACTCCCACCCTTTAACCCCAAACTTGTATCCTGCTCCCTAAGCTTAAAATTCTCCTTCTTCTCCCTAATCCTAAACTCCCCTCATGCTCCCTAAACCTAAAACTCCTTTCCTGTTCCCTGACCATAAAGTCCCTGATTGCTCCCTTACCCTATATTCCCTTCCTGCTCCCTAACCCTAAACGCCCCCCTCACTGTTTAACCCTAAATCTTTTATTCCCTAAACCTATCCCCACCAAATATTTGCCTGATGCTCTAACCTGCACTGCTACCCTCTCCCTGTGGCTGCCTCACTTACCTTGTCAAACGTGGATACTGTGTTCATGCAAGGTTGAGTAGCTCTGCTCTACTCTATCTCCGCATGACTGCAGCACTTCACCTCAGCATGTAGTTGAGCTGGACCACGAGCGACAATCTGTGCAAGCTGCAAGTCATTAATCGCTGTAATCATCAGAGGACAATGATACTAAAACCTCCAATAATTTCCTGTTCTGCATCCGCTGAAAATTGTGTTTATAGAGGCACTGCTTGCTTTTTCTCTCCAATACAAACTAGAATCTTACTCAGAGGAGACCTTTGGGTATATGCAGATATGATGTCAAACGACTATTACCATGTTGTGTGTCTCAGAGTTACTCTGCACAATCTGCTGTGTTCATGAGCTGAGTTTAATTGTTGTCTTGTAAATTTCCTCTTCACGTCTGTACATAGGCACTTTCTGGCTACAGTATTTAGCCACTAAATAAAACAAACTCAGTTAGTCAATAAGTGAACATGATTGCAGTCAACATTGGCTGAAGGTGAACATGGCTAGATAAATAAGAGGCCATTTGCTTTTACTAAATCAGAGAGTAAAGCTGTAGAAGAAAATGGTTCTCGCCTGAACACAAGGAATATTGCTGAGATGCTGAGGCCTTGGTGAATTATTTACTTTTTTCTTGTTTTTTTTTTCTAATTATTTCATTAACATTTAAGTTTAAATATACCTTGCTGTAATATTACTGTTCATCAAAATTCTTCAGCAGACATCACCATTATTTTGAGTTTAAAGTCCTACTAATGTGTAGCAGTAAAACTTGTGCCTATTTTCAGACGTGACATTGAAGGTAAAATGTATAGAAACACAAATTCAAACCTGCCCACTGCCTCCCATTGAAACTTGACATATTATCCCACCAACGTGCTTTCTCATCCATCTCTCATCTGAGCAAAGCAAAACTGTTGTTTATCTTGTCTTGTCTGACATATAATTAAAAGACTGTTATGAACATATCACAAAATGAATACTGTTTCCCACATAGATGCAGGAAGGCTTAGCATGACAGACTTACTGATTAATTCTATTTGCAGGCTTGAGGAAAATGTTTAAAAAAAGCAGTTTCTCACATAAAGACATTAGTTGCAGTCTGTGGGCCTTAATTGCTGACTACCAAGAGGAAAAATATACTTTTTCAGCCTGTGCAGTGAAATAAAGATTTTCCTGTAATCTTTTTCCGTCTCTCTGCTTGTAGATGTGGGAAGAAGCAATTCATCTCTGCAAAGAGCTGGCAGATCAGTATGAGAACCAGATCTTCAATTATGAACTCCTCAGCCAAAACCTGGTGAGTGAAATGTTGCAATTTTGACAGTAGTATGTGTTTTAAGCCATTATCTGCACTGGTACATAGATGTGAAAATATAAAGGGCCATATACAATTAGAACAGAAGGCCTTGTACCCTGTCGACTTTCCAGGAACATTAGAATTTAAATTATAAACAGTTAAAACACTATGATAACTAAACAAGAACAGAGAGAAGGACATTAAAATATGTATTGCATGTGAAAGGATGTTATATTAAACAATCAGTGAAAAGAGACATATTGGTAATAATAATGAACAGCTAACATGAAAGTAAGGTTTTAAAGCTCCTTTATGGCATGAAATATTATGAAGAAAAGGATGAGACTAGTTTTAATATCATATTTGAACATATAAACACATGCTGTATGTCTTAATATTTAATATGCTGTCTGAAGCATTAATATACAAACTAGTAGTTGTTGTAAATTTTCTTTGTTGTATAGCCTTACAAAGATACTTACAACCAAATAGACTCTACCCCTCCAATTAAGATCTATCATTTCAACCAAGGAGTACAGTATGCATGCCACATAACCAAACTGAAATTGATAAGCATGACAAATCGATAGTACAAATATTATTTATTGTTCAGTAGTAGCAGAATGTGCAGTCTTCTGACTTCTCATTTCAAACACTGCTGTTTCTGAAAAAATAAAGGACTGCCATGAGGATACCCTTGACCCCTTTCATATTCTTGGGCCTTTTTTGCTTATAGCGAATACAAAAATAGTTCCTTGCATGGGGATATTGGGCCGCATCATGTTTTGGAAGGTTCATGAATCATAAGCAGAATGGAATATTTCTGCAGAATGCTAGTAAAGAGCAGCTTATGGATTTCATAATATCTTCAAAATGATATTGCACATATTCCTCTGTCCAACACAATAAAGATACCAAGAAAGCCAGTGTGACCAGTTTATTCAAAACTCAGATTAACAGCAAATAAATATAACATAACTTCATCAAAACACAATAACATTATATGCAATTCACCAATTAAGGGCAGCATTGAACCACTCACCACTACATTAAAACAACAATGTTAAGGAACCTCTCATTGTAGCAACCCATGCCAACCTAAGTAAACTGCCTCTGCCTACTCCAATTAGTATCTTAAACCATCCCATAATGGAAGGGGGAAGAGAGGGGTCTCCTGTCCAGATCCCTCTAAAACCACCCACCAGTCTGTCATTACTGGTTGTTCTCCCTTTCTTCCTTCAACTATTTAAATTGATTGGCCCTCTTCTCTATCTCTTCCAATCAGTCTTCTACAAGCATAAACATATTTTACTTCACCCAGCTTGCTACTACCACTTCTACTAGGTACAACAACAAAACCAATGAACGGTTCATCCTTGACTGGATTCTAGTCTACAATCTTTCTAAATTTATAACTTCTGGCTCTATGTCCAACTCTATTAGTAGCCATTTCCCTGCCTATGCAATCCGAGCTTACCCAACCATCCCAAAAAAACATTTATTTATTTTTATTTATTGATATTTGTTAACCAGGTTAGTTCAGCTAGGCGAGTAGCCCATTTTCAGTGGAGACCCGAGGAGGAAAGCTCCAGTTACAGAAGCAGTTTACAGTATAATAAAAAGTCACACCCCAAGATAGTACAATTAAAAATACAGTAGGTCAAGAAACCAGGCGTAAGAAACAAATGCATAAAATACAAGTAGCATTGTACAAAAATATACAAAACTGGACAGCAAAATTTGGGCTTTCAAATATTGTGAGGTTGAATTTACTAGATAAATATTTATTGGGTTAATAAGTGAATAAGCAAAGCCTAGTATAAAAACACAAATATGATGGGAATGAAATACAAGGGTGTGGTGGGGTTAGGTATAGTCCTGATAGGGGCAGCTCTTGGTGTTAAGTAGATAAAGTTTGAGTTCATTTTTGAAGTTTAATGGGTGGGTAATGGTGCATAAGTGTATAGGAAGTTCATTCCAGACTTGGGCAACAGAGTATTTGTAAAGTAGCTTGCCCACATTTTTCTTTGGGTGGTAGATATGAAGGAGTTGCTGGTTTGATGTTCAGAGGGTACTAGAGGGGGAGTAGGTGGAAACCAGGGACGAGAGATCTGTGCATGAAGAAGGTTTGTGTAGTATGGAGTGTATCATTAGAAATTGTGATAGGAGTTGCTGGGGAGTTCAAGCCATTGCAGAGAGTTGAGTGTGAGGCAATGGTATGAACTGTAAGGAGAGTTAGTGACAAATCTAGCTATTCTGTGGTATGTTTGTTGCAGTTTGGACATGGTTGTGGACTGAATGTTAATTAGGACAGGTGCAGTATATAGAAGGGAGGGGATGAGAAATGCCTGTGCCAGGGAGAGTCTAGCATTGGACGTTAGAAATTTTCTGTTGCTGTAAAGCAAGCCTAGTTTCTGGTGAGTTTCTTTTATACATTAGAGTATATGTAAGTTAAATTTAAGTTCATCATCAATGATGGTACCTAGGAGTTTTGTGTGGGGTTCAGGTTGTATGATGGTGTTATTGAAGGATGTGATAACAAAGGTGGATTTGTGATGTGAGAGAGAATGTGGGGAGAGAGCAAGAGTTTGTTTTTTTTTGGGGGGGTTAGGATGAGTAGATTATCAGACAGCCACCTTTCAATGGATAGAAAGGTGTCCTGTGTTTGGGTTTGGAGTTCAGAGATATTGTTGGAGATGGAGATGAGAGTCGAGTCTTCAGCATATTGTATTAGGGAGGATTGTTTGCAGGATGTGTGCAGTTTATTAGTAAAAATATTAAACAGGAGAGGACCCAAGATGGAATCTTGTGGAACACCAGATGTGACTGGAATGGAGGGGGAGCAGGATGAGGGCCATCTGACAGATTGTTGCCTACAAGAGAGGTAACTAGAGAACCAGGCTAGGGAAGCAGCAGATAGGTTAAGATTAGATAGTTTAAATAGCAGTATAGGGTGAGAGACTGTGTCAAAAGATTTGGAGAGATCCAGGAAGAGACAGGATATGAGTTGGTTGTTGTCACGGGCCTCAGCGATAGTATAAGTAAATGGCAGGAGGGTGGTAGCTGTGCTATGGTTAGGCCGAAAACCATGTTGCGTGGGAGTAAGAAGGTTTTGTTGGAGGAGATAGTTGCCAAGGTGTGAGTGAATGCATTTTTCAAGTATTTTAGATGGGGGGATGGAATGGCAATGGGTCTGTTGTTAGATGGGTCAGCTAAGTTTCCCCCTTTGTGCAGGGGGATGGTGAAGAAGGATTTTCAGATGAAAGGGACTATTGCTTCTTGAATGGATCTCTTGATTAGTATGGATACAGCATAGGCCATAGATTCAGCAGCTAGTTTGAGGAAGGTAGGAGAGAGATTGTCTTTGGCGAGAGAGCATGTTTTAAGCTTCAGAAGAAGAGATTTAATGTTAGAAATGGGAACAGTTTGAAAGGAGGCAAGGCTCTTTTTGAGTGGGTTGGGAGGGATAGAGGGAGCAGTTATATTGTAGCTGGAGGGTGTGAGTTTTTGAATTGTGTTAATGAAGTGTTGGTTGATGAGGGTAGCGGTTTCTAGAGGAGATTTATTTGGGAAAGGGGAGGGGTTGGAAGGACAATCTGGATGAAGAATTTTGTTTAGAGTAAACCAAAACTTAAGAGCGTTGAATTTGCTGTTAATTTGGTGAGAGTTATAGTAAGATTTTTTTGTCCATGTTGATTTGTTTCTTGACAAGATTATGCAGTTTTCTGTAGTCTTATAGCTGGGTTGGTTCTTTTGATTTGATCCAGGCTTTCCAAGCACTGTCTCTTTTTTGTATGAAAAATTTAGTATCCTTAGTAAGCCAGGGAGCATAATTAGATTTGATTCTAATTCTTCTGGACGGGGCAAGGGAGTTCAGGGTGTCCAAGAATATGCTATTAAATTTACTTACTGCATCGTCGAGAGGGATCTGCCTGAAGATGGACCAGTCACCACTAGATAGTATGGAGTTAAATTGGGAGATATTAAAGTTAGAGAGTTTACGGCAGTCTCTATAAATGTGTGATTTGGGTAGTTGGGTAGAGTGTCAAAGAATGGAAATGGGGAGATGGTCGCTTAGGCAGTCGGGAAGGGTATATGGGCTATGGTAGAGGTTGGGGAGTTAGTGAGAATCCGGTCAATAGTGCAGCTGGAGGATGAGAGTTTGTGCAGGTGGGTGGGAGAAGTTATCAGCTGATGAAATCCCTGTAAGTTAATACTAAATTGTGGAGAGTCAGTTGTAAGATTGGGCCAGTCAATGTTGACATCTCCAAGGATGAGGGTTTCATAGTGTATGTTGTGGGAAAACCAGGATAGAATATTTTCTAGGGTTGGGATATTATTTCCAGTGGGAATATATATGGAAGCAATGGCAAGTTTCTTGTGTGAGATGAGGTGGCAATGTAGGATGATTAGTTTAGGTGGGTGGAAGTTGGGGGTAGTGATGGTGACTGGTGAGAAATTTAGGCTGTCAAAGCAGAAGATGGCAATGCCACCTCCTCTTTTTTGGTATCTATCAGTGCTGTAAATGTTATAGCTGGGAGGGAGTACTTCGCTGTTTGTGATGTGTGGTTTTAGCCAAGTTTCAGATAAGGTTAGAACGTGAGGGGAGGTATCGGCTATCCAGGTGTATAGTTCAGTGATTTTGTTGGTGATACTTTGAATATTTAGTGAATAGATAGCTAGGTGTCTCTATAAAGAAGGGTTTTGATTGGGGGGGTTGAGGGTAGTTTGAATTAAGAAAAGAGGGGGAGGTCATTGGAGGCTTGGGAGATGTGTGGCTGTGGGGGGGGGGGGCTGGGTCAGGATGGATGTCACCAGAGAGGAGTATATTGCTAATGGTAAATGTAATTGGAGGTAGTGGTGGGACTTTGTTGAAAAATTTAGTTGTGTATGTACAGGAGATAGGATAGATCTGTAGTAAGGTAAGTTTATGAAGACAGGTAGTTGGGAAGTTGGGAAGTTAAAGAGAGATGGGGAGATACAGTAATTAAGAAGTATGTGGAGAGAGGAGTGTCAGGGGTACATGAGGTAGGAGAGAATATATATGGTTGAGAAAGGTTGATGTGATAGGAGGTTAGAACTGAGACAAGTATAAGAAGAGGTATGGTAAGGAACTAGAATTGCATTTTAGAGTTAGTGGGGGTGAAGCTAAGGGAATTGTTAGAGGAAGATTGGTTGAAAGTAGGAAGTGAAGTAGTTTAAGTTTGGCTGGTTTAAGGCTGGGAGTGCTTTTAGGCAGGAAGTGGGTTTTGTGTGGCTGATCAGGCAGTAAGGGGAGGGAGTGGATAGTATAAAAGTAATTGCTGTGGGGGGGTGTGGGAAAGGAGGTAGGGTAGGGGAGCAAAGTGAGCCCAAGCGTAGCAAGGGCAAATGGAGCCAGGCTACACCCATGGAGAAATCAAAGAAAAACAAGCAGTAAAGGAGTGGGCTGAGGGGGGTCATAGCAGACAGACAGATTTAAGAGTAGGAATAGGTAGCTTGAGGTAGGAGAGCGGGGAAATAGGGTAGAAGAGGAGCAGGGAGCAGCCTGGAGATATGCAAGAGATAACCAACTGGAGACCAACAGTTCATGTATAAACTAGTGAATATAGCAGGACATACGGTAGCAATTCACAAAATGGAGGGAGGCACCCACAAATGCACTTGACTGCAGGTAGTTCCAGGCAGGGTAGGTCTATGGGCTTTGCAGTTGTGGAATATTGGCAAATCTAAATTAGCCATAGCACACTACAGGACCACTCTATGATTAAGTGGGGGGGGGGGTGAGAGAGAAAGTAAAGATATTATATATAATATATTATAATATACATAATATTAAATTAGTCCAAAACCTTTCTAAATTTGACCCCAACGCATTCAACATAATCCTGAAAAGCATTAACTGCAATATACTTAAGATTCTCCCTTTGAATGACACTTTGCTCTACTTTAATAGTTCCTTTCAAAAAATATTAGACAGTCTACCCCCTTCAAGAACCAAAAGAAGTAAAACTAATAATGCCCCTAGCTAACTAAAGCTATTAAACAAATTATGACTGATAGGGACAAAGCATGGAAAGCTTGGCTTAAATCTACAAATACATCCGACCTTATACATTATAAACAGCTCCATAACCAAGCTAAGAAACTCCTCTTCTGGAACCAGCAAATCAGTAGAAAAACTATTCTCAAAGTTTTATGGTCTTCTATGAACAATCTACTCAACCCTGGCACTAAACCCAGTGCTTGCCCACATCCTGACAAGCGCCCAGAACAAATTGGAAGTATCTTTAATTCGTACTTTATTGACACTATTGTCAGTATTACCTCTACCTTTTCCCATCCACTCCCTAACACCACCACTACATCTTTCCCATCTCATATACTACCTCAGTACTTTCACAACACTTCATATTCTACTCATCACCCCTCTCCATCCACTAACACTCCAGGATTGTCACTTACACAGCAATGTACATGCTTATAACTTCTATACTGCAACTATCTTTAAAATTCTGTAAATACTTGTTCATATGTATGATGTTTACTTGAACTTGCAAATAATGTATGATGTATGCTTGTAACTGTAACTGAGGATCCTTGAAAACTCCGTATATACTTGCTCATATGATGCGACACCATGTCTTGTAACCATTCTTGAAGCTTTTCTCCCCTGGCCTCCACGGAAAATTGGTTACTGACCCAGTGGACTTTCCTGGTTACCAAATGTCAATAAATAAAATAATAAATAATTGCCAAACAGCATACAACTGACTCCTCCACCACATTTCAATCTCTCCTATCTCTAGCTCCCATATCAAAAACTGCTTCTAAAATTAAAGTCCAACTCTGCCAACAGCATCTCTGCCAAATTTCTTAAACTTGCAGCAGACTCACTGGCCTACCCCATTACCATTCTGTTAAATAGATCCATACAGGAATCGTATGTCCCTGGACTCTGAAAAAAAGTGGTCTATATTATGTTATCGAATACTCATGTATTTGAAAATGTAATAGTCGACCCCTAAATGTTGAAACCATCAAACATCGAACAACTACAAAAAATACAAAAACCCACCCAAGCAAACCATTTAAACGCTGTAAGCTTCACCCTCAAGACCAAAGCACACCAACCGTGGGTAAATCCAGCATTACCCACACCCAGGCATGGGTTATTGCTTAAGTAAAACCTCCACCTGTGCCTCATTGTATTTATGTATAAGAAGGAGCTCTAACTGTGCTTCATATTTCATATATATATATATATATATATATATATATATATATATATATATATATAAAGATGTTCACCTGCACGTCATTTTATATATGTAAGAAGGAGCTCTACCTGTGTGTCATTTTATGTATATAAGAAGGAGTTCTATCTTCTGTGCTTCATTTTATATATATATATATATATATATATATATATATATATAATGTTACAATTGCCTCATGTACACAGACAACCCTCTCCTCCTCCCACAAAACACAAATACATGCGAGAGATGCAACTATACGGCCAAACTGGAGGCTGAGCTCTCTCAACATAGGACTGGCAAGACCAGTCAGGAGGAGAAGGTTACCACACACACTATAGACCCAGTCTCACATAGTACCATTACAACCTCAAATCATACACATAAACACACAAAGACATACTCGGAGGCTCTGATCAAAAATCTACCAAAACAGCAGAGGCCACCAAAGCAGACACCCAAACAACCACCACCTCAGAACACAACACCTGCAACACATAGACCTCACAGTCAGAGTGTCAAACAGTCACAGCCCTTAAGGCCAAACACAATGCCAGACACACTAGTCACTGGTGACTCCATAGTCAGACACACTGACGTCCCGCTCACCAGACTGAGTAAGGAGAAGGTCACAGTAAGCTGCCTGTCGGGCGCTAGAATCCGCCACATAACGCAAGCACTCAGGTCTCTCAACAGCAGGTACAAATATGACTCAGTCATTGTCCATGCTGGTGTAAACGACCTGAGACATACCTCCTTGGACTACATGAAAAGAGACATTGAGGAGCTCTCTGATTATGTAGCCCAGGCAGGTATGACCCTGACCTTGAGCAGTATCCTACCTTCACCAAGAATGATGCCACAATACAGAGATAAGATGATCAGATTTAACAATTGGCTTAAACACTGGTGTCATTCAAAGGGGATCCAGTATCTGTCTGCCTGGGATGACATGCTGGACAAGCCACGCTGCTTCGCAAGGGACGGCTTGCACCTGTCACCCTGGGATTCCGGATATTGGCAAAGGCTCTTGCCACCCCATAGTGCCTTTTTAGGCAAGGCTCAAATTCTAAACCTACCACCCTAGAACACAAAAAAGGAAAAAAACTAAGGGTAATGCTGCTCAATGCCAGAAGTCTAAATCTCAAAATGCACGCACTCGAGGCCCTTCTCAGTATGGAGAACATCGATGTCTGTGCTGTGACAGAAACCTGGTTCAAGGCTCCTGAGAGCACCCCAGCTATCAGGTTTTACCTCATATCATGCGTTCCGCCCCAAAATCCGGACAATACCAAGAAAGGAGGAGGGTATCCATATTCATCAAGGACACCCACACCTCAAGACTGGTGGCAACGCACGATGCATCGGAGACCATCCAGGTGCAATTAACCATAGGCAAGACTGCTCTGCAAATTGTAGCATGTTACAGGCCACCCTCACAAACTCAGGAACCTCACATGGCCTTCCTGAAAACACTAGAGGGATAAATGTATCACCAAACACCATCATACTAGGTGACTTCAATTACCCTAATATAGACTGGGAACACTACTCAAGCCCAAACACCCTAGCCCAAAAGTTCCTGGAATTCATAAACTCAAATGCCATGGAACAACTAGTCACCATCCCCACAAGAGGAGATAACATACTTGATCTCATCATCACGAACATGGGAGCACAATGTTCAACACCGGAAGTATACCCCTCACTGGTGAGATCAGATCACAAACTAATCTCGCTGGAGGTCCTCATCCCACCCCCACCTGAAATAAAAAAGACCACAGTAAAGAACTTCTCAAAAGCCGACTTCACACTTCTAAAGACTAGTGTGGTCTCCATTAATGCCCCCGAGCTGGCGGAAAACAGTACTCAAGCCGCTGAATCACTTACAAATGCCTTCTACCAGCAACTGCAGGACTGCATGGATAAGGCAATCCCAAGCAAAACAAAGACTCTTTGTACCAAAGGCAAGCGTCCAGTCTGGTGGACCCCAGCCATAAACAAACTCTACAACAAAAGGAGGAAGCTACTACAAGATAGAGCAAAATCCTTAAAAGGTAAGACACCCTTGATCACTATAAGTAAAAAACTAAGAGCTCTCATAAAATCATCCAAAGCAAATTTCGAGAGAAAAATAGCTAAAGACTCAAAAGACAATCATAAGGCCTTCTTTAGCTATGTTAGAAACCTAGGAGGAAACTCCCAGATATGCTCAGAACTAGTTCAAAATGATGTGAAGATTACTGATCCTACAGACATTGCCAACATACTGGCTGACAGGTTCAGTGCAAACTCCCCAAAAGGAGAGATATCTATATCAAACGATTGCAGCCCCCAAACATCTCCAGTGCCCAAGTGAGAACTGCTCTCTCCAAAGCAAAAACACAGCATCCATGGGACCTGATGGTGTCCCGGCTGTGTGCTCCGAACTCAATGAGGAATTAAACCCACAGCTAGGACAGCTGTTTAATCAAAGTCTTACCTCTGGATTGGCGCACTGCAACTGTGGTCCCACTTCACAAAGGCGGTGCCTCCACCGACCCTGGAAATTACCGCCCATTAGCTTGACAAGCCTTATCTGCAAAGCCATGGAGAGGATCATAATGGACCTCATAAATAAAGACATAGGGAATTTGCAGACTTTGGATCCAACCCAGTTTGGCTTTGTCAAAGGCAGATCATGCCTTTTAAACTTGGTTGACTTTTGAAACAGTCACCAAAGCCATTGATGAGGAAAGGCAGTCCATACAGCCTACCTCGATCTGGCTAAGGCCTTGATACAATACCCCACTCGGGTATCATTGAAAAACTCATCAGCTTAAATGTTAACCCATACATCACAAGATGGGTTGCAAACTGGCTGAGTGACAGAACCCACAGGGTCAGAGTTGCTGGCGCCATGTCAGACTCAAAGCCTGTCACAAGTGGTGTCCCACAGGGCTCAGTCCTGGGCCCACTCTTGTTTGGCATCTACTTTTCCAAGTACAAGCAAACACAGGAGGGTTATGGCTGACAAAGTTTGCAGATGACTGCAAACTGGGCCATAGTAGAAAACACATCTGACACAGATATCCTTCAGAAGGGTCTCACAGAAATGGATAACTGGTGCCAGAGCCACGGCCTAAAGTTAAATGCCAAAAATGCATAGTCATACCCTTCGGGAAAAACAAGGTTACCCCTAGCTACCAAATAGGTGGCAATCCACTGAGCACAGAAGAAGTTATCAGGGACCTGGGGACCCAGGTTGATAGTAGTCTGTCATTCGACACCCATGTAGCTAAAGTAGTTAGGAAGACCTTCTACATTGCCCACCTTATCATGAAGGGATTCTCATCTAGATCAAGGGAGGTCATAGTCTCCTTTACTCATCACTCATCAGACCAATGATTGAGTACAATGCCCCATTCGGACTGTATCTGACCCGACACTTGCAGCAGCTGGAGAGGCCACAAAAGTTCCTCACCAAAAGGATAAAGGGTCTCAAAAATCTGTCCTATGCTGCCCGACTGAAAGAACTCCAGCTCTATTCAGTCGCCACCGCTTGCTCAGAGGTGACCTTTGCCTAACATACAAGGCCATGTCAAACCCAGATTTGATGAATATGCTTCACCTCAAAAAATCTAGATCCATCAGAGCCACAAGGGCGTGTGACTTAAACCTCGTCACGGCTATTAATAGGACATGCTGGAGGGATAGATTCATCACCCAAAGACTCCCTATGCTGTGGAACAAAATCCCGGTACATGTGAGGCAGAGCACCTCGCTGGCCTTGTTCAAGAGAAATCTTGACCAATGGATGGGAGATCGCAGATATACCCCAGGGATTACCTCAGTGTCACTGCTCGACAGAGGCACAGCAAAATAATGGGTATAGTTCCCCATACTAAAGGGGTGGCATAACCACAAAACGATGGGCTAGGCTTGTAAATGCCCTCGGGCAGATAGCCTAGTATGAACCTATGAATCTATGAACCTATATATATATGTATATAAAAGAAGGAGCTCTACCTGTGCTTCATTTTATTATATTTTTAAGAAGGAGCTCTCCCTGTGCTTCATTTTAAATATATATATCTATATCTATATCTATATATATATATATATATATATATATATATATATATATATATATAGTTTACCATGAGAAGGTCGAACAATACTCCATCGAATGATGGAATTACCAACCCACTTCCGCTAAAACTACAATGTCGAATTTCGACATTGTCGAAATATGACTCGACATAAATCTCGAAACAGGCTTTAACTTGGGTCAAGATGGGGGCAAGATTCATACTTTGATAATGTCTGGTCCGACATTGTCGCCATTCGGCATCCGGACTTCGACTGAAGTGGGTTCAGCTGAACCCACATCGAACTTCTAATGCCAAACATATATATATATATATATATATATATATATATATATATATACATATATATATATATATATATATATATATATATATATATGTATATAAATATAAGAAGGAACTCTACCTGTGCTTCATTTTATATATATAAGAAGGAGCTCTACCTGTGCTTCATTTTATATATTTAAGAAGGAGTAATACCTGTGTTTCATTTATCTACATAAGGAGCAGCTCTATCATAGGCTCATAGGATCATAGGAAGTTAGTAGGCTAATGGCCCCAGGGCCCTGACAAACCTAACCAAGTTCAACCTGTGTTCCTAATGGTGTCTGATTCAAGCTGGCACTAAAATCACCACCTATTGCTCCTGTCCATGAGGGTCACAGGTGGAACCCCCGGGATGACTTTCCAGTTAACCATCCAGTTGTCAAAATTACTCTTAAATAGGGCCAATGAGAGGATTTGTTAAACATGAACAGGCAGCTTGTTTCAAAGATGGGTCAGCTTCAGTGAGACAAATCTGTCTCCTCAGTTCTGTTGATGTCACATACTAGGTTAAGGTCCTTTGAGTGAATGATCCATGTGCCATTTGACTTGTGAATATGCAGCATTTCTATTAAATCTGGGTCAGAGGTTGCTCTATATGGACGGTACAGGTCATGTCTGAGCAGTCTGTATGACACAGAGTAAAGTGACAATGATTTCAGTGTATCTGCATAAGATAGATCTTGAAGACCCAAATTTTCTTTGTAAGGAACCCTTGTGGTCTTTCCAATTACTGCAGGTGTTTGGAAAGGAACATGCCAAAGGGAGCATTGTACTCTGTACTCTGTTATTGGCCTGATGAGGTAAGAGTACAGGGGGATTATAACCTCTTTTTTTCTGGAGACAATTCCGTTATTTATGAGATGAGCAATATAAAATGTCCTTCTTACCATTGTGGAGACATGGTGATCAAAGTTAAGGTTGCTGTCAACCTGTGTGCCCAGATCTCTCACCACTGACTATTTGCTTAGGGTATTGCTATTGATGTGGTAGTTTTCAGGAACATTGCCCTTGCCAAAAAGGATGATAATGCATTTTTTCATTTCATTAAGTTTAAGACCGTGATTTTGGCCCCAGTCATTAGTCTGCATAAGACCTTTTTGAAGGATGTCAACATCATTAGGGGTTTCAATGATCGCTCCCAGTTTGCAGTCATCAGCAAACTTTGTCAACCACAGTCCTTAATTTTAGCCTGTACTTTGGAGAAGTAGATTCTAAATAGTAATTGTCCCGAACCAATCCCTGTGGAACACCACTGGTTACGGGTCTGCTCGAGGAGGTGGAGTCCCCTATTTGGACCATATGAGTTCGATCAATGAGTCAGTTTTCAACCCACCTGACAGTATGTGGATTGATACCCAGCTAGGTGAGTTTATCAATGATGCCTGAGTGGGGATTGTGTCAAAGGACTTGGCTAAGTCTCAGTTGGCTGAATGCACAGATTTGTCCTCATCTAGGGCTTTGGTGACTTTCTGGAAGAAGTCCACCAAGTTTAACAGCCATGATCTCACCTTGACAAAGCCCATATTGGGTGGGGTAGAGCATTTGGAGATTTCCTATATCTTTGTTAATAAGGTGCATGATGATTTGTTCCATGGCCTTGCAGATAAGGCTGATCAGGCTAATGGGTCTATAGTTCCCAGGGTCCATGGATGCACCCCCTTTGTGTAAAGGGATGACAATATCTGTTTTCCATTCTGCTGAGATGAAGCCAGTGCTTAGGCTGTGATTGAAAAGTATATCCAATGGTGATGCTAATTCCTGTTTTAACCCATGTAGAACACAGCCCAGGATGTTGTCTGGTCCCTTAGAGGCTGTGTTTTTTTGCCTTGGAGAGGGTATTTAAGACCTGATCCTCAGAGATCCTAGATGGGGTCAGGTGTTAGCAATGCTTTGTGGAATATGTGGCAGGGACAGGGGAGTGAAATTTTCACTGAATCTGTCAACCAGCTGGTCTGCTATATCCACAGGTTCTGTATATGTAGTACCATTAATTATGAGTTCAGAGTAAATTTGGGCCTTACCTTTGAAGTTATAGATGTAACTAAAGAACACCTTGTGCTTATCCTTCGTTAGGGAGGCTACTTTGGATTCATAGTTAGCTTTGGAGGACTTCAAAGTTGAAGAGGGAGTCTTTCCAGTTTTTGAGATCATTCCTTCCTACTCTTAGACATCAGTTTCTTTCCCATATTGCATAGCCTATTAATGGTAGTTGTCCTGCAGGCAGGTTTGTTTTTCCTTGAATATCTTGCTCTGGTTCTATCAGTTACAGCAGAGTCAATACAATTCTACAGGTTCTGGTATAAAGCACTGATGTATAACTCAGCATAGATCCCTGTTCCATTGGTCGGGGGAGGGGCTATGAAGCTATTTATGCCATCACGTAAGAGGTTGTAACTGGCCTTGGAAAAGTTTTTTAGTCTACTTGTTGCTAAGGGGAGGTCTTGTGTTATAGTTACTTCTAGTAAGACTGATCTGTGGTCAGATCTCAACAGGGATGGCCACACACATGGAGTAGTGCAGCTGTCCCCCATGTTGGTGAGCACTAGACTCATGATGTATGAGCCCCTTATGGGTGTGTCAACCAGCTGGTCCAAGGCATTGGAGTTAACGAGGTCAAGGAACCACTGGGCAAGTGAGTTAGAACACATGTAATTTACCCAGTCAATGGATGGGTAATTATAGTCACTGAAAACCAGGGTGTTTGGTTGTATCTTGATTGACCCAAGTAGATCCAAGTAGGCTGAGTGGATGTCTTGATTCATGGAGGGGGTCCTATAGCTGGCAATGACCTGAAGAGGGGTCTTACCTACAGTCAATTGCACCTGAAGCAATTCAAGGGAATTGTGCTGTTTAACCAGTCTAGAGGTGGTTATCTTTAATGAATATTGATACACCACCTCCTTTTGTTCTCACATCTTCAGTTTGTGGTCTGAAGGTGTTGAAGGAAATGTAACCTGGTATACCTGGGGTGCTGTCCGCAGCTTTAAACCAGGTCTCAGTGACTGCACAAATGTCAGCATCTTCCAAGGTAAGGACTGCTTCCAGTGAGTGCAGTTTCTGGTTTATACTTGTAACATTTATCAGCATAACCTTGAGGTTGTTTGTAGTGGGTGTTTTTACATTAGATATTTTGTTCTTGTGACATTGTCTAAAGACACTAAGAGAGTGGCAAAAGCCTTAGCTAGTAACCAAAATCCAAGGGGTGACAGATGAAGACCATCTCTGGCAAAGTACCAAGGTCTGACGACCATGTCATCCCAGACTGACAAATACTGGATCCCCTTTAAATGACACCAGAATCTAAGCCAACTGTTGAACTCAGTAATTTTTTGTTTGTATTGAGGTATTGAGGTATCATGCTAGGTGAAGGAAAAATGCTGGTTAAGGCTAGGGGCATACCTGCCTGAGACACATAATCAATGAGCTCAGTCATGTCTCTCTTCATATAGTCCAGTGAGGGTCTATATTAGATAATCGAACTTTCAAAAGTTTGACTGTCATATGGTTGACACCATATGATTGAACTTTTAAAAGTTCGAACATCTAATAAAAAAAATAAACTACACAGATAACCTACCTGAACATTTTAAGCAAGGGGGCAAGCCCCCCTGCAACCCCCACACCCCTTGCTCTTTAAATATACCAACTCTGAGATAGTACTACAGTGCAGAAAAGGGAAATCTTCCCATTCTGGGCTGTATGGAGATCTCCGTTAAAACGTTAGAACTTTCAAAAATTTGATCATATAATGACCATATGATACTCAAACTTTTGAAAGTTTGATTACCTAATATAGACCCATCCAGTGAAGTATGCCTCAAGTCGTTCACATAAACATGGACTATGATGGAGTCATAACAGCACCTATTGTTGAGAGACTTGACTGTGTGCGTGATGTGGTGGATCCTGGCACCTGACAGACAGCTGACTATGACCTTTCCTTATGCAGTCTGGTGAGAGGGGCATCTATGTGTCTCACAATTGAGTGGCCTATGACTCATTTTATATGTGCTGCATTTTATATATATATATATATATATATATATATATATATATATATATATATATACATATACACACACACACACACACACATATATATATATATATATATATATATATATATATATATATATATATATAAGGAGGAGCTCTACCTGTGCTTCATTCATATACTCTATGGAAACAGAGAAACCAAATAAGTCGTGCTCTCCTTTAATCTTCCTCACTGGCATGGTTTTTAAAACAGTTTCGATTTGAGGCAAGACATTGCCGCAGTTTTGTAATAATGCTAGGAATGGGTTTGATTGCAAAAGAAGGCTTGTGCATTATATATTTGGATTATACAGACATCATATGCAACTTTAAATTGTTACTGCACATCAGTAAATCTTCATTTGTCGTGAAAAGGTTGCAACCACAAGTGCAACCTACAAAGACTAGCAATAGACCTACAATATCTGATCAGTATGCCAAAGCCTGTAAACAGAATATTTGCCTACATAAAGACAATCGTTGTCTGCAGATTTTGACCAGAAAGTTGCAACTACATTTGTGTACACAGTCCTCTGCCTTCTGCTATGATTGTATCCCTTTTCACTGCATAGCAGTTTTATACACACACACATACACACACACACACACACACACACACACACACACACACACACACACACACACACACACACACACACACACACACACAGATGGACAGATAGATATCTCTACATATGAATGATGCATCTGGAATATTTTAATTAAAATATGGAACCTAAAGGTTTATTGTATATGTATTTGCATAGTGACATTTAATGTATTAACAGAACTTCATTCTTCACTTGAAATATGGCCTGGGCAAAACTTGCACTTCACATGATTTCTTGCTTTCATTTCTCCAGGTCTTTTGGGTTTCTAATACCATGACCAGGAATGGACCCCATTCCTAACTCAAAGTATGATTAATGTTCATGAAATTAGTATTGTTTCAGTCTTTGATTTTAGCCAAAAGTTGTTCGTAGCACCCGCATTGTGCCCAGAATTGGCTCCTTCTGCAATTCTTATGGAGTTACATGTATCAGTAGCATATCTAAATAGACTGTAAATTCTTTTTCCTAAGACCTATTTCTCTTACTACTATTGGAACTGTCTGGGTGTCCTTCTTCGGCATTGCCTTTATTTCTGCCTGCAAATCCTGGCATTTTATGACTTTATGTCTCTCAGTCAAAATGCACTCTGTCGAAATACTCCTTAAAATGGAGAAAACTGACATTTGTGCTGTAACAGAGACTTGGTTCAAGGCAGCAGAAAGCACACCTGTACTACCAGGCTATAACTCATTCCACACCTTTCGGCCCCAGAACTTGGACTGAAGCTCCAAAGGTGGTGGTGCTTCCATATTCATAAAGGATGCACACACCTCCAGACTGGTAGCCCAACATAACACATCAGAGATACTTCAGGTGCAGATAACATTGGGTAAGACAGTGATTCAGGTCATAGCCTGCTATAGGTCCCCACCCATGTCCCAAGACTCACACTCCACATTCCTAAGCACCCTGGAGAATATTAGGGTCCAACCTAACACTCTCATACTGGGTGACTTCAACTACCCCTCCATTAACTGGGAAAACTGCTCATATACCAGTACACTTGCCCAACGTTTCCTGGAATTCATTAATTCCAATGCTCTGGACTAGCTCGTTCTTACCCACACTAGAGGTAGCAGCATCCTTGACCTGGTCATTACTAACATGGGCAACCACTGCTCTACACCAATACTCAACTCCTCCCTGCTTAGATCTGACCACAAATGAATCACCTTGGAAATCCAAATCCCTCCCACCCCCACCCCCTGCAAAGGTAACCACCATGAAAAACTTCTCCAAAGCTAACTTTGGATTCCTAAAAACAGAGGTGGCTAACTTCACAGCACCCATGCAAATGGAGAATAGTTGCATGACCGCAGAATCATACAACAATGTGGTGTAAGAAAACATACACAAATGCATGGATTTTGCCATACCCAATAGAAGCAAGATGCTCTTCTCCAAAAGAAGGAAGCCAATCTGGTGGTCCTGTGCCATAAACAAACTCTACAACAGAAGAAGGAAACTGATGCAGAATAAGGTGAAGTCCCAAGACTGGAAAAACTCCCTTATCAGCCTCAACAAAAAGTTGAGATTCCTCATCAAATCCTCTAAAGATAGCTATGATGAAAAAATTGCAGCAGATAGTAAAGACAACCACAAGGCCTTCTATAATTATGTGAAGAATCTCCACAGCAATACCCAGATTTGATCTGAGCTACTGCACAATGGTACCTCCTATACTGAGCCAAAAGATTTTGCCAATATACTGGCCAACAGGTTGAGTGCCTTCCACTAGGAATAGACAACAGAACTCCTAAGGAGACTTGACCAACTATCAACCTATGGTGTAGGCAGTCAAGAGTTATATCTCCCTGTATCCAGATGACATCACACAGAACAGATGCACTGAGGAAATCGTATTCAGATAGACTACTCCATATCCTTTACAAAAACCCCTCTGCCACCAACTCCATCAGGACTTCGGCATATTGGCTAGCACATTTTATACTACCATAAATCACTTTTTAGACAGTTAGTTTTATATATCTTCAAATTTAACAAATTATATCCAGCATGTAATAACTTGGCACAGATCAGTACTAGGAGTCTTAACAGTAAAATTCTCTTCCATTCATTCAGACATCTTGAGATAATGGGGGCATATTCGTGTACATCAGCAATTCCATTAACTCATGCCAAATTCTGCATGGCTGTCAGGTGATGCATGCTGTCTTATTTTTAAAAATATCAGCAGCTGTGTATTTCATCAGATATGTAGAATTTAGAACTGTTTTCTGTTAACTACATGAAATTGACATATGGCAATTTACTCAGTACTTCCTTTCAAAGCTGCATTACGTCATCATGGAATAGTGCTATTTGGCCATTTTACAGCTTGTTTAAAAAGAAAAAAAAACACTTTGTTTTCCTTTTGGAATATACCACATCAGAGCTACTGCTGTACACTGTTTCATCCTTGTTGTCTGGGATGGTTAATTGAACTTTGACATTCTAACCAGCTACATGACAGTGCACTTTGTCAAAGCTACTGCTGCCCTTTTCTTTCGGATTGTCTGGTACTTTTATTTAGATTCTAGGATTCCTAACTGACAGAGAAAGTTGCATCAAGATAATTGGATTACAGACTTTTTGGACTTTACATAAATTTTGAGGCTTCAATATTCAAACAGAATTAATTTTAAATAGCAGCTATAGATGCAAGTAAGAGTTTTTACTTTGAAAGATTATATAACATTTTATTTTCCTTTCCTTGCACAGCTGCAATGCTGTTTCATATGTGAAATCTCAACTTTCTTTTTCAATAATTTTATTAGGATAAATTCAAACCAAAGATGAACAATTGAACTATCCAGTAACATTGGATTGATTGTTCAATATCAAATAAATAAAATAAAACAAAAATAAATTTTTTTAACTAAGTACAAACATATAAACTGGTAAAGTAAAATAACTATTTACAAGAGGTGTCTGTTAACACGCAGTTAAAGATGAATACATATTCCAAATATTATCATGCAGCAAATTATTTGCTTAATAGTTCATTTAGTGCTTTCCATAAGTTATAAGAGGAAGTGACTCTTGTAGTTCTTGTTCTTATTGTGATAATCTCCAAATGACCTACTTCAGTGGCAATGTTCTTGAAATCATTGAAAGAGGGGATAGTGTCACTTTTCCTCATTATTACTTTTCTTGCAGTTGACAGTAGACTCCACAGAATTCGGCATTTCATCCTTGGAATACACTCAGGTATTTGGGTATTGAAGAGAACTAAGGATTTAGTCAGTACAAATTTGCCAGATAAGGCTTGTAAGAAATCATTCATTTTCTCCCAATATAATTTAATCTCCACACATTCATACATTATATGTTCCCAATCAGCTTTCACATGTAATTTACATCTCCAAAAAACAATTCTGGTTTTAGTTATGATTTCCATTTTATATGGTGAATAAAATGATTTGTACATGAATTTCCATGAGAACAGTTTCCATTTGAGTGAAGAAGTAGTTAATTTAGATGGTATTAACATTGCTCGTTTGCCTTCTTCATTTGGGTTTATTTTATTTATAATTTTAAAATAATTCCAGAATGAATCTTTAATATAATATGAATCTGTCCTCATTGTTTTATATACTTTAGATAATAAATTATTTCCATTTACTTTTTGTTGTATATGAATTACTAGGAGATCAATAAATTTTGGTCTATATTTTCTTACTGTTGATTACATAGTCTGTATTCTTTTTTCAACATATTGTACACAGTTTTGAACATGTAACCTGAGTTCTTTCTCCAAAATTAAACTTATCTAGTATATATTGAGTCGATACAGTGCTACTTTTGTGCAACAACTGGGACCAAGAAATAAGCTTGTTCTCTTTAAAAGTTTTCATAACACACATATTGGCAGAAGAGATATTATTTTGTATATTAGCTAGTGGAAAAATAAGAAACAGCCAAGCTTTATATGATGGGTTTTTGAGGATAGAGTTTCTCATTTTACCTATTGTTAAGATAATGTCTGAGTTAACTTTAAAATTGGAGCTATTAATAAATTTCTCTTTTAATAGTCTATATATAGAAGTATGCAGATATAAGGAGCTATTAGAATGTCTCTGAAAAGTATATTTGGTTATATAATGTCCAAGAATATCTTTCCATTTGGCAGTGTAGGGATTTGACCATAATACTATTGTTTTGATGATAGAAGCAATACAATACAGTTCTATATCTGGCAAACCTATACTCCCATTTGACCAATCTCTAATATAATGATTTAAAGCTATCCTATGTTTATTAGGATACCATAAAAATCTCAGGATTAAAGAATTATATTTTTAATAATATTTTTAGGTGGGGTTAAGGATATTGATTGTATTATGTGTAATATTTTTGGAAGAATAATCATTTTAATAATAGAGAGCCTCTCATCCATAGTAAAAAGGTATTTATTGCAGTTATTAATAAGTACTTCTATTTTTTGCAGGGTAGTTTCATAATTGATTTCTATCATTTTATTAATATTTTCTGTTACAAATATTCCCAAGTATTTTAACTGACTATCTTGAACCAGATATTTAGTAAAGGCTGGGTGTACATCCTTGCTATCACAGTTTATTAGTAGAATTTTTGTCTTTTTTTTTCATTAAAAGTAAGTCCTGATTTTTTTTTAAATTTTCTATTTTGGAAAAAAGAGTTGTGAGAGATTTGTTATGATCTTTTAATGTTAATAGGATATCATCAGCAAATAGCTGACTTTTAACTGTTAGATCTTTATTACTTGAAACTCCTTTAATATTAGTATGTGATCTTATAAGATTAGCAAATGGTACAATAACTAAAGTGAACAGCAGTAGTGAAAGAGGACATCCTTGTTTGGTACCTTTTATAATTTTCATTGGTTCTGAAATAAACACACCTATTTTGATATATGCTTGGGAGGTAACATATAAAAGGTTAATAAGTTGTATAAATTTAAAGGAAAAATTACCTTCTTCTAATAAAAGTGAAAGGTAGTTCCAATTTACTGCATCAAATGCAGAATTAATATCTAGACTTACTGTTGTAAGACTATCTTTTGTTTTGTTGGCCAGGTCAATAGGATACATTATTCTTTGAATAGTATCGTATACATTTCTGTTTAAAATAAAGCCTGTTTGATCATTATCAATTAATAGGGGAATAAACTGTTTTAATCTGTCTGCATGTATGGACATAAATAACTTATAGTCAACATTTAGCAAGGTTCTATAAGATGAACATTTCTGGGTCTTTATCTGTTTTTAATATTGTTGTAATTAGGGAATAACTCCATGAAGGGGGGACTGCTTCTAAGTCTTTGTTCATATTGAAAACTTTAAGTAATATATTTAGAGGTTCTTTTGTCATATAAAATTCTGGGAAGATGCCATCATTACCCGCGGCTTTGTTTATTTTTAATTTATTACTATGTGACTTTAACTCAGAGGTTGAAATAGGTTTATCTATATTATTAACTTGTTCAACAGTTAGTTGTTTCCTGGTATATTTTTTTATGATTTTTTAATTTTGTCACTAGAATCTGTTAATGTGTTGTTTTCATTTATATTATTGAAGTAGTCTCTAAATTCTTTCAGTATGTCTTGTAAATCTGAAACTTTCTTATACCTGAGAGGTGAAATTATTTCTTTAATGTGATTAGATTTATTGTATATTTTAGTTCTTATAGCTAATGTATGCATATATCATTGGTTAACAGTATGGTTTATAATTCTTAATCTTTCTAAATTTATTTTCATTTTATGATTTAAAATTTGTAAATATTTGCTCTTTAAATCTCTTATTTGTTTTAGATTGTCTGAATTTGTATTTTAATTATTAAATTGTAGTTTGTCTATTTGCTCTTGTAATTCTTTCAAGTCTTTGTCCCATTGTTTCCTCTTGTAAGTATACCAGGATAAACTTCTGCCTTATAAGTATGCTTTACGAGCATCCCAGACATATATCGTGGAAATGTCTTGAGTATTATTGGATGTTAAGTAAAGTTCAATTTCTTTTTGTAGGAAATCCTTAAAGTCTTTTAAATTTGCTATATATGCAGGTATCTGCCTTATAGGAATTTTAGTACTTTGCTTTAATATGAGCTGAAAAGTTATTGCATTGTGGTCAGAAAGCAGACGTGACAGTTCTTACCTTATCTAAGCTATTTGTAGGTCTTCTGTTATGTATAGTCTGTCAATTCACACTAATGTTCTATGTCTATGGGAACATGTGTGTAAAAGAGCTATTCTGAATCTGCAAATGTTTGTATGTCTTTGAGATGTATTAGAGCAATATGTTTTTAAGTTCTTTTGCTGATGCAGTAAGTTTTTCGAATATATTCCACAGAAGGTTTTACTCAAAAAGTATTTGTTGAAAAAAAAAGAGGTTGGAATAGTTTAAAAATAAAATTTCCTGCCAGTGATTAAAAAAATATAGCAGAGTAGATGAAAACTGCTGTTAATCAGTCAGCATCTTGGCCACACCCCCTCTGAAATCTCAACTTTTGATAGTTGTTTAATTAGTTAGCTGGGGTGGTCTGACTGAGTTCATAAGAGCCCCTTTTCAGTTGAGGCTCTGGGATCACCTACTTTAGAAAGATAAACAAGTAAATGTCTGGTAGTTGGCTTAGAGGATTAAGAAACTGTTAATGAGCCACTTTCTGTGATCTGGTAATGCAAGGTCTGATTCCCTCAGCCTCCATTGCCTGTATGACTCTGAGCAAGTCACTTAACCAGACAACACTCTTGAGCTGATCTATGGAGATCAGTGCTTTAACCTGGAAAACAAATGCAAATAAAATCTAGTTGGGGGTTGGTAATGGCTAAGGAGTTTAGTTCATAAAGATAAGGTACTGGGTTTGATTTTCACCTGTGGAAGGGAAATAGACTAGACTTAAAATGGTCCACAGAGGCAGCCAGCCTAGTATTTATATATGAATCTAAAAAAAAAAATCACAATTTAGCCAGCACAACTCTGTTAATATCAAAATGTTAAGAAACTCTGACATCTCACTTTCTACATTCTGTGATTGTCCATTAATATCAAAATGTTCAGAAACTCTGATATCTCACTTTCTACATTCTGTGATTGTCCTTTTAAACAAGGCTACTTATGTAACCAACAGAAAAACAAAATTAAGGGTAATGCAATCACTTCTTAGTGCAGTTCCAGTATTAAATAATTATACCATGTATACAGCATTCAGTTATTATGCCATGCGTACAGCATTGTCATTACACCACAAATATTTCATTAAGTTATTATACTTACAGTAATAAGACATTATACCATACACATCAAGTCATTACACCATACATACAGTATTAAGTCACTATACCACACCAAGCGCTTTAAGTTATTAAACTGCAGAAACAGCATTGTCATTACACCATGTATATAGTATTAAACCATTATATCATACATGCAGCAATAATACTGTATTCAATTTCTATCAATGTATTCCATTTGCTACTAATTACTGATGGGTGATCTGTGCCTGACCTACAACCTGACCTACTGACAGTGACTAGTGTCTGAAGCAACCCTGATGGAAATGCGTATTTACAAAAACTAACTGCATGAGGGTTACCCACTGCAAAGATCTAAACCTGATCTCTGATATGAATAGATCATGCTGGAAGGACAGATATGAGTCCCAGAGATTGCCCCTCCTCTGGAACTGGCTTCCTATTCACATGAAGCAGAGCCATTCCCACTATCTTTAAGCTCAGTTTGGACCAATGGATGGGAAATTTCAAATTCACTTGTGGGTGGTGCCCATGTTCCTTATGGACAGAGGCAGTCTGTCAAAATTGTCAAAACCCCACTTGCTGACCCTTGTTATTTTTACCCTAGGAAAAGAAAATTGGGTAGAATATGGGTAATACTGGCTAGGCTTGTAAAGGCTCGTCTGCCATTGGCCTAACAATCTCCTATAAACCTATAAGTCACTACATCAAGTGTACATCACTGACACATTGCATTATGCATACAGCATTTAATCATTAAACCATGAATGCAGCATTAAGTCATTACACCATGCACACAGCATTATATCATTAAAGTGTGTAAGATACACTAAGTCAGTACACAATGCATACAACAATGGGTCTTTACACCATGCAGACAGTAATTGTGTAAATAGTACTGTTACTATACCATGTACACAGTGCTATGCCATTACACCATGCATACAACAGAATGCCATATATACAATAACATTATTACAATATGAACATAACTCTAAGTCATTACAGCAAGCATATAACATTAGTCATTATGCCATTCAAACAGCACTTATTCTTGGATTCAAAGAGAATATTTCTGATCTGCCAATAGACCAAGTAGCACCACAGACAGACAGACATCAGAATGTCCAATTCAGAGACATGGTAAAGCCATAAAATCTAACTAGTGGTTCATTACCATATCTCTGGATGGAACTCTGTGCCAACAGACCTGACTGTGCTAGTATTCTCCCTAGCAGCCTACAATAGCATAGGCACCCCCAACATACACACACACACACACATACACACACACACACACACACACACACACACACACACACACACACACACACACACACACACACACAAACACACAGATCCTCTATACTTACCTACATTGGCTATACGAGCCACAAGTCCTCCTATAGGAGTAAATGGGTAAATGCTGTCAAAAGATGACATTGATCTTTTCCTCCTAAAGAAGAAATTAACTTAGTAGAGTGATTTTGCCATGTTAATCCAGTGCTGCTTCAAGTGCCAGGGAGCAACACATATCTAATTACCATTATCCTCTTTCTGTGGCTTCCACATTTGCATGCAGCTTCCCCAGAAGGACACTCTCTGTATTATGGCCGCTACCATAAGAAAACCATAGCAGGGGAGAGGTCCCAGAATCAGAAAACTTAGCTTGATGCAGAAACCTTACAAGTTAAGGCTTTCACATTGCAGGAAGCTTTTCTGGATCCTGTCATTACACCTCACATACAGCACTGTGCAGTTATAAAAAAAACTAACAATATACAGCTCTGTGCGATTACACTAAGCATACAGCAGTAAGTCATTGCATCATGCATACGGCATTGATTAATTTCATCATGTATACAGTGTAAAGTCATTACTCCACACACCGAGCACTAAGTCACTACATCATGCTTATGGCATTAAGTCATTATATTTTGTACACAACACTGAGTAATTTACTTATGCATATAGCATTTAGCCATTATATCATGCTTCTAGCATTACATCATCAATGTACATAATAATAAGTCATTGTTTTATGAATATAGCATTGAGTCATTGCACCATGCTTACAGACATGTACACAACACACAATAATTTCTTTATGCACATAACAGTAAATCATTACCCCATGCATATAGTATTAAGTCACTACACCACTCATAATCATTGCATCATGATTACAGCAGAATATCATTACACCATACTTACAGCACTAAGGCATTACATCATGCAACATTAAATCATTATACCACAAATACAGTAGTAAATCATAACATCATGCATGCAGCATTACATCATGCAGACAGCAGTAAGTCATTATGCAAATCGTACAGAACAAAGTCATTACACCATGAATACAGCATTGTCGCTTCACTGTACATACAGCATTAAGTCACCATTTTATGACACAAATCATACAGCATTAAGTAATATAACAAATTACAGCATTAATTATATCATGCATTCATCATAAGTCATTATATGATGCATCCAGCTTTGTCACTATTTGGCATATACAACATTGTGTCATTACACAGCATCCAGAATTAAGTCATTCGACCATACTATTATGTCAATGCCATACACATATAGCACTATATCCTGACACTGTGAATACAGCACTAAGTAATTACACCATTTATACAGTACTGTGTCATTAAATCAGATATATAGTAGTAAGTCGTCACACCATGCATACAGCACACACAGCATTAAGTCTTTACATCACACCTACAGATTTAAGTAATTACATGTTGCATATAGCACTGTGTCATTGCACCATACATATAGCATTAAGTCACTACACTATTCATATACCATTAGGGCATTAGACCATGCATACAGCATTAATTAATGACATCACGCATAAGGTATTGGGTCATTACTCCATGGATATAGCAATAAATCATTTTATTGTGCATTCAATCAACATTCTTATTATACAATGCTTATAGCATTAAGTCATTACACCATATATAGAGGACTAAGCCATTACATCATGTATACAGCATTATGTTATTAAAGCAATAACTCATGGCTGGGTGTGGGCATAGCTCTCAACCAATCAGGGACAAATCTCAAAAGAATCTGGGACAAATCCAGAAATAATCAGGGACAATCAGGGACACGTTTAAAATATTAAAACTATTAACTTGAGATAACGTCAGAACAAGAAAATGTCAATTAATATTCATTTTTTGAAGTAAAAGAAGGCTATAACTCAAATTATTGTTATTATTTATTAAGTATAATTGACTATGTTTTCTCCAAAGGTCACCAATTTTTAGGAGAGATTAAGAGGGCAGAGCTAAAATGTGAGTCAAAATAAAGGACGTCCCTGAAAATCAGGGACGGTTGAGAGGTATAGGTGTGGGTAATGCTGGATTTACCCATGGTCGGTGTGGTTTGATCATGAGGGCAAAGCCTGAGTGGTAATGAAAGGATGATGGTGGGTATGCATGCACTAGTTAACTTTGAAAGAAGAAACTATATTATAGTTGTATTAATTATCTCTTCTACCACCTGCAGTATACTTCTTTTTTATAGCTCCAGCAAAACAAAGTTATAGCCAGACTCTCATATTGACATGAAGCTTCTGCTCAAGGGTAGCCTGTCTGGTAAAGGGCCAAAGGAGGAAGAGGAGGGTTACAGACATTGGCCCCACAAAACAAATTCAATGCTCCAAAGTAGACATTCCCAGTACTTTTAGTATTAGGGGCTTCATCTGCATACGTACAAACAGTTTGCATAGACACATTAACATAGCAGTTATCTACATCCCATTTTTCCATTATGACAACCTTCTCTCTCCATCATAACAAACTCATTATTTCTGTCCTGTTAACAACATTTCCATAGTACAGAACTAAATGTTTATTATACTCAGTGACTTTAATCTATACAGGAATAATAAATCATTTTGAAAATGTCCTTGCAAACTATAATCGTGCTCATAACTTCTCATTTCCTTTTACAACAAACAAAATGTTAGGTGATTACAAAACTCTAGAATGGAAAATTACAAACAGGCCCACAGATATTCTTAGTATTTATTTTCTTCACCATTCTTAACTAATCCTCACTAACAATAAACAAACACGAATCCCGGACTACTTTATTTAACATTTGTTTACTGGGAAAGTCTGACTTGGAACAAAGTCAATTTTCAGCAGAGGCCTGTGGAGAAACACTCCCAATGCATGTCTTTGTAATGTGGGAGGAAACCAGAGCACCTGGAGGAAGCCTACATAAACACAGAGAGGACATGCAGACTCTGCACAGAGTGCATTCAAGCTGAGAATTGAACCAGAGAACCTCTTGCATTGAGGCAACAACACTACCACTGCACTACTGCTCCTTTGTAATTATTGTATGCACCCTTATACATATCTTGAAATACCACTTATAACTTAGTTCTGGTTTGAATTGTTCAGAACAGCCTGTGAAACTGACAAAAATATCACCTTGCAGTACTTTCTATTGAGACCCCAGTGAAGAGGGAGGATATCCCGTGGAAATTCCAACCTCATGGATAACAAAATAATCAAAAAATATTTAATTGAAAGTTAAAAAGTTTGACTCCAAGTCACATTGAACTCAGAAGATAATTAATCCTACAGAAACACATGCAGATCATAGGTTGATGGCCAAAAGATGCTATCAAAAAGATCAGCTACATCACCCAGTCCTAGTGGTAAACTAGCAGTGATCTTCATTAGGTGTGCATTCTTCACATATTCCTAGTGAAAATGTGTGACCATCCATCCAGTCACCCAGAATGGTTTTAAACGTTGCTAGGGAAGAGCATTGGTTGATAGGTAGGGCAGCCTATTCCAGAAACAGGGTATACATTGTGTTAGATACCTGTCATGCTGTCTGGTCTTGTTGATGTTATAGTGAGGTTTATATCTCTAGAACATGTGTTTGCTTTAGCACTGGTTCTATTTAGGTAAAGGGGATCAAAGCATGCAAGGTCATTCATATCACAGTGAGCTAAGCACAGATCACCCTTCAGGAGTTTGTATGGCACCAAGTAGAGTGACAGAACTTTTAGTCTATCAGAGTAACTAAGGGTACTGAGATCTGAGATATTTTTGGTGAGAAAACATTGAG
This sequence comes from Protopterus annectens, assembly GCF_019279795.1. Lineage (NCBI taxonomy): Eukaryota > Metazoa > Chordata > Ceratodontiformes > Protopteridae > Protopterus > Protopterus annectens. Next base: position 596,331,800 of record NC_056730.1, on the reverse strand, counting down.
GGGTGTCAATCTGGTTTAGAGCCCTGGTGAGGTACATGACTAAGGGTTCATTATATTCAATGATGGATCTAAAAAGGGATGAATAAAGTGGGAGTATAACATCTTTTGTCCTTCAGGAGATGCCACAAAGGATAAGCTTTGCAAGGCTGAAGGATTTTGTAACCAACACTGAGACATATTGGTCAAAATGCAGTCTATTATCAACATATTAATCTATGTCCCTAATGACTGTATCAAATTTAAATGCAATGTTACCTGTATGGTAAGCAGCAAGGAGCCTACATATAAAATAAGAAACAATGCTGTATTTATTGGTATTAAGGGTAAGTCCGTGACTAATACACCAAGCATTTGTTTGGTTCAACCCTTGCTGGAGAATTTGAGTGTCAAAATGTGCTTTGATAACAGATACAAGTACCTAGCCTTGTGAGACATCATTAGTAACATTTTTCTGTCTAGAGAAAATACCCCCATCTTAACAGTGTGGGTTCTGGAGGACAGCCAATTATCAATCTGGTGAACTATGTAAGGGTTTTGTTGAGTTGGGAGAGTTTGTCAGTAATCCCATCATGGGTGATAGTGTCAAAGCCAATGGCGAGGTCTAGACAGCAGTGTGGAATGTATTCCCCTTATCCATGGCATCAATAACCCTTTAAAGAACCTGATTAAGCATGCACAATCTGTCTTTTTCAAAGCCTAACTGATGTGTATCCAGGGATATAAGATCACCTATATCATTGTTTATTTGTTCAGCTATAGGGGTTATTGCTCAATCAGCTCTTCAGCGTGAGTTTATCTGCTGTTTACATCCACAAGGAGTGGAGAATGGCAGTTGTGGGACCCTTACATAAAGGTTGTCCATCTACAGATTGTGCAAATTACAGGCCTATTAACATCATTAGTACTGATTGCAAGACTATCAGACCTATTGTAGCTGAACAAATAAACAGTATTATAGCTGAACAGATGGTTTTATTTATTTGTTGCAGTTCTAATTGGACTCTTGTACTGAATTCTTCAGACATTAGCTGCAGATATATGAAGACAAGGTAAATGCAGTTCTGAAGAGGAGGATGAATGTGGTGTATAGTCTGTTTTATTAGCTCTATGAATAGAAAAAATAAGCTAATATGAACTGGTGAGGAAAGCACAAGAACAGAAACTATTTTAAAGCAAGAAACATATTAAAAAAACTATTATAAAAGAGATATCTGAGAAAATAAGGGGACAAGACAAAGAAAGCTATGTGCCTTTATACAACGTGAAGAAATGTTTTAAGCATTTTATTTATTTATGAATTTGCTGATAACTTAGACATACTTGACTAGCATACAATGTCCAGTTTCTGACCAAGATGTTTTAAAGAAAAGAAAAAGAGCTGCAGATAAACACAACATCAAAACTATAAAACTAAACATTAAGCTGATGTTTTTTTTATTAACAACAGAAAATTGAACCACCATATGCAAGAATTAAAAACACTGGATGAAATTAACTTTCAAATACTAGTACCAAAGACGTGCAAAACATGCACATATTAAGGTGCATGCAGTTGCTTAGCCTCTAGCATTCTGGACTGACAAACTACCTGCACCATTTCTGAAATGGCAGGATTCCATCTCTTAGAAAGTCAGCTCTCTGTATATGATTAACTCTGAACACATCAGCCTTACAAAACAAATTGTCTGCATAATGGAAACTCTTGTTCTTTATGCAGTTCAGCAAAAGATCGTTACCTTAAATAAATGATGAATAAAAGCAAACTAGCACAGTACCCCCAGGGACCCCAGACTCATTTCTGAATGCATGGAAGTTGCCGGGGTGGCACAAAACTGTGAGAAAAATTCAATAATGCATGGGACAAGTAATGCAGATATTTTCAGAGTTAGTTAACTGGTCTCAGCTGTTTACATTTGTCACTGTAGCAAAGAGGATAAGGCTGTGAGGAAATGACAAGCAGGGTCCTCTGAGTAGCCTGTCATTTGACTTCATCAGTCTACACGTGTATATTGCATGAATGCACAAATCATGCAGCTATGTGACACCTGGAATGATGCATTTTTGTCTGATTTGACTTTCAGTTAAATAGTAAAACTAAGTAAAATAATTAATGCATGACTATCAGGACACAGGCTTATTGAGAGTAAATGAATATCACAGGTATGTTGGAAGCAAGATATTAATGGCTGGGTGATTGGCTGGGTTTATTACCTAGAGTATATAATAATTCTCATTATATTCATGTTTTATAATTGACTAATCTACTTATAAAGTGATTAAAACTTTAGTAGGAGTTCTGTAATGGTGTACATTAATGCAAGTGGTGTCTATATTTTTTTCACATTATATTCAGCCAATTAAAATGTAGTCCAATACCTGTCATTTATCTGAAGTTTCATACTTAATGTAAAATCCTTAGCCCTTTATAGGCCATTTATAGCTTGCCCTAGTGTTCTTTCTTTTTCTGACAAAATGTGCCATCAGAATAATTAGATGGCTGAAGTCACTATGGATCATTCTTTAAATATGCTCAAATAATAGTACAATGAATTAAGTGTAATACTTTAAAAATTAAAAAAAGTTTTTCTTAATATATAAAAAATTAATTGCAAGAGTATGCAATGAAAACATTGATTGGGTTGAAAACTATTATTAACTCTAAAATGTTTGTTCTCTACTTTGTGTTATTCTTGTTTATCAATGTAAAATAATATAAAATCTGTAACAACAAGGTTTGTTTGGATTTTTCATTTGTATTACAATAAAAAAGCTGTTCCAATGAAGGCAGCATTTTGTACAATTTGTATATATTGACTGTCAGTGATTTACAGTGTCATTCCATTGTTCCTAGATTGACGTCTAAGTGGTCCTAGCCCTTAAAAAAAAGAAAAGCAAAACATTACAAACGTAACTATCACTATGCTGTTCAGATGCCTGCCACAGACTGAGTATCTATTTGCACTGATGGTGAATTAAATTCAGCAACAGGCCTGGTTCAGATGAACCTCTACAAAAGGAATGATGCATTATCTTGAAGGATTGTTTTTTTAGACAGGGTAAAGCATTTCCAATAGTCCACCACCTCAAAGAAGAAAGAAGTTGAGATGTAAATTGTCTTAATAAGGCAAAAAAAAGAAAGAAAGTTCATGCAGGCACTTATAAGTACCCCTGCTAGGTGATCTTGTATGTTGCAAGTGAAAGGGGTAAGTGAAATGAAGAGCTGGAGTAATGTAGGTTTGAGGGGAATAATTATAAATCATAATTTCATTTTTTTTCTTTTCTTCTTTTTTTTTTTGTAAGAATAACATTTGTTATCAAAATCATCATAAATAACATTAAATCTTCTGTGCAATCCCCATGCATGGTGCACTTGGCTTTTCCCTAGTGGCTGACCAGTTACTCATTTTTAGACTGGCGGATTTGATAAACCAAATTGTAAAAGTCCTAATCTTCATTATGTATCTGATCACAGTCCTATACTAGGATTTACATTCCAGTGATATATTTATTTTTTTTTTTTTAACATTTGTTGACCGGGAATGTCCGACTAGGTTCCACAGAGCCTGTTTTCAGCGGAGGCCCGGGGAGAAACGCTCCAGATGCATGTCTTTGGAATGCAAATGATATGTATGGATACACTTCTTTCTTTTGACTCAAGCTTGCAATATTGAGTTATAAATGTAAATAGAATGTAGACTGTTCTCCCTTCATGTTGATATATCCCATTCATACTATAGGGTACATGCCCATAATATACAGTTTCTGCATCTCTATGGCAACCAGTTAGAGGGTTAATACTCATTATTGCCCATTCAGGTCAAATGATTATTATTATATACTTGTGATATTTTTCTCAATTACTCTAGTGGTTATCTATTTAACAAATACCCAGCTGACATGTGTACCCTTTCCACTATCTACCTCCCAAGTTCATACACTGTTCCTCTTGTTTCCTTCCCATATATTTCACCTTTCATTTTTGCCTGTGATATCCTCTCTTTCTTTTCAGCCAGCTCACTTTTCTTATTCCTCTAGTTTCGGCCTACCTTTTTATTATTCAGATGTTTATTAATTCACAACCACTATTTTTCCTTCCTTCCATTTAGTTTCTGGTCTCGCACTAGTCACTTTCTTTTTGTCTACCTCTTTGGATAAGGTTCCTCATCTTCTCTCCATTCTCTCCATCTTTTTCTGAATCTGGCAATTACCTTTCCTCCCTTTTTGCTTTCTGTAGTGGTTGTTTTATCATCTTGTTTGCATCCTCCCTTTAGGGGCTTCCTCTTAGTTATCACTTTTTTTCCTGTTGTCATTATCAGCCATATTATTTATTTTTGGTTTTCTGGTATCCCCTCCCCATAACCTAGAAGGAATATTTTTTTGTTGAGGTGCCCATTCCTAGCTGCTTTGCTCTTAGCAATTGTCTTAGTTCTTCCTGAAATTCCTCTATAACTTGGTATCCCAAAAAAGGTGACTCCATGTTTTTACTCCTTCTTTATGCCTCCAACATATTCCATCCCCAGTTGGGAACCTTCTAGCTAATCTCTTTGGATGTTAAACGTATTTAATCAGACACTTCCATGCAAAGAGTATATATATCTATGGTATTTTGTTATATATCTTGGTAGTTGGGCAATTTCTGCCCATTCTTCTTTGTAAGTTGGCATGCCCAATCCTCTCTTCCATGTTCTTTTTAGATGTGATTCTACTTCTTGTCATATTCTTTTTACACAACTTCTCCCTGTCTTTAAAAATCCCCCCATCTTCTTCTCCTATATCCTTCTCCTCTCTATTTCTTGCATTAGTTTTGGAGTTTCTACTGTCTCTTCCCATTGCCTCTCAATTTTCCCCCATGGACTTCTAATGTCTTGATATTTCCATTCAAGATTCCTTTCTAGTTGAAATTCTTCTCTCAGGTCCTCTCAAGTCATTAGCCTACTACCTACTTTTAGCTGGTCTCAGTATTTGGCCTGATTTTGTTTTCTTCCCCATCTCCAGGTTACTATTTCTTTTTGGACCTTCTCTTTCATTTTCCCTGTGGAGGCTATTCTTATTTTCTATCACTTCCTTCCTTCCTCCTACCATCTTTTTAAAACTACTTTTGCATTTATGTCATCCATTGTAATTCCTTGGCAGTGTTCTCAACATTACCTCCATTATGTCCCTTCCTTGCCATAGTTTTCCCTCTCCCTACATTATCATAAATCTGAGGTCAGCCCTATAATCTGCATCCACCAGTCTTGGTATGTTTATTGTAAGACACACTTGTACATTTTCTTTAAGACCTGCCCCGCCCCTTTCCCTTTTCTATTGATTCCATAATTCCTTTCCCACGCTACTCTTGTTTTTTTCTCCTTCCTATATAAAGCCTCTACCTCTGCTTCTTTTTTTAAAAAGGTCATTTCTGAGCATTTCCCAAAAGTCTGTCCTGGAATATGTAAATGGTGACATTATGCGCATCTGTAGCACCCGTAACCTCTGATTTATGTCCATTTCCATTGCCCCACCCCCAATTTCCTAACTGTTCTTTACTTTCTCATAAATGCCCTCATATATGCTCCTCCTAGACTCTTGTAGTTTTTCCTTTAGTCTCATACTTAGATATGTTATCTCCTCTAGCATTCCTCCTATGATGTTCTCCCCATTGTCCTGTCTTCTTTTCACTTTGAAAATTGTTTTGGTTTTGTCTTGATTTATCTTGTATAATGGTCTCTTTCCAAACCTTCTTAAAATATCTCCAATTCTTATGTGTCTTCTGTAACATGATAGACATGATATCTGCATAAAGAGAATAATCTTTTTTTCATATCTCTCCACTGATAGCTATGTCTTAGGTGAGATCACTTTATTGTCTCTGCTAATGGAGAAAAAGGACACCATGGCCTACTTCCACTTTTTATCAAAATTTCCCTTGACAGCATTGCTCTTATTGTCACTCATGCTTTGATAAGACATAGTTTTTGTATCTGCTGTCCTAACATGCAGTGGTGAATGGAGTGCCCAAGTGTCATGCGACTGTTCTGTGTTGCTCTCAGTACTGCATATAAATAGTATATATATATATATATATATATATATATATATATATATATATAGTTGGTGAGATGGCGGCACAGAAGGGATAAAGGAATATTCCTTTTTACCCACTGTAGTGCAATCTCGGAGTAAGAATATAAAAACAGAAGGGGTACAGTCCCACACATGGGCTTGCCCCCCTGCATAAACATGATTACTATTTTTTTTTTAGTTTGTTATGTTTTTTATTTTTTTATTACTGTTTCGCAAAAGTGCATTTTCGGTGAAAAAGCACTTTCGCGAAACTGTGCGCGAGGGTTTGTGTTTGGGTAAAGTGTGAATTCGGTAAATAGTCCTAGATCCATATATATATATATATATATATATATATATATATATATATATATATATATATGGTTCTAGGATGTAACATCGACAACGAGAAGACCGACACCAACTTCACCGACGCAAAAACACCGACACAGAAATGATCGAAACTACAAACCATGGACATTTAACAGGTAAGGTGTTTAAATTTCGCTAATCAAGCCTACCATGTTCAGGTAAGGGGTTTAAATTTAACACATGCATAACACTGCCACCTTACCTGAACATGGTAGGCTTGATTAGCGAAATTTAAACCCCTTACCTGTTAAATGTCCGTGGTTTGTAGTTTCGATCATTTTTGTGTCGGTGTTTTCGCGTCGGTGAAGTCGGTGTCGGTCTTCTCGTTGTCGATGTTACATCCTAGAACCATATATATATATATATATATATATATATATATATATATATATATATATATATATATATATATATATATATATATATATATATATATATATATATATATAAAGAACAAAAGTAATGGAGGCAATGGAGCACAGCTTCTAAAAACCAGAATTGTTTATTTCAATAGCAAATAGGTGAGCACTTTCGCAGCCAAAGCCGCTTTATCAGACAAAAATAATGTGAAACTGTGATGCTTTTAAATAGGCAGCAGCCAATCATACATCAGACTTAATTAAGAATAAGAATATTTAAAGATAACAGCTCATTAAGACATGAAACATCCAAATATATGTTTATAGTATCTGTATTGGCTCTGACACAGGCTGTTGATGTAGAATTAAGTCACTGGGTAGGAGGTGCTTCCTTCACATTAGATTCTGAATTAGCATGTATGTTATCTTGATTTAAGGTGGAGCCTGTGTTTGAGGCTAGAGAGTTAGTTCCTGCTTCAGTTTGTGTAAATGATGGAACTGGCTCTTGATAAGAAGAATTGGGATGATTATGGCTGTTGTTGATATGTGAGCCATCAGCCCTTTCATCCCTGGGCCAAGCAAAGACCCTCCCTTTAGAAAAGTCATTTAAATATTGTTGTATTTTCTTTCTTTTGTAATTGAGCAATTGCTTCTCATAGGCACTAACAGTCTCTATGACCTGCTCGACCTTAAGGTCGACAATAGATGGAGGGTAGTTCTCATACAATTCTCTCTGAAGTTTTTCTAGGTCAGATACTAGTGTTACTTCTTGAGGTTTAAAATTTTGTATTAATAATCTCATATAGCTATAACTCGTATCTAGGTTAATTTGCTGCCATTGAGTTAGTAAATCACTATATAGGCTTACATAAGTGGGCATGTTCAAAACCCTTAGCCCACGGGGGACAATGTGCATATTAAGGCAAGCCTCAAAATGAAATCTTTGAGATTTAAGTCTTACTAACTTTCATGCATCATTTTCCAGGTTTTGTATATCCTTTCTAAAGGCATTTAAATCATACTCACAGTCAGTAGAGTTGTCAGTCACTGTTTCATCAGGTATGCAATCCAGCAGGGGATTCTCAGAACTTCCAAAGAAGGTAGAAATATTCCTATGACCAGTCACATTTCCGCTATTCAGCTCAGATGGTAATCCATGGTTTAATGAAATCGAACAGCTTTCTGCCATGCCCTTACACCAGTACAAACAAATCACTAAGCAGCAAAAAACAAATGTAAAACAAGCATACAAAGAACACAAGTAATGGAGGCAATGGAGCACAGCTTCTAAAAACCAGAATTGTTTATTTCAATAGCAAATAGGTGGGTGCTTTCGCAGCCAAAGCCGTTTCATCAGACAAACATAATGTGAAACTGTGATGCTTTTAAATAGGCAGCAGCCAATCATACATCAGACTCAATTAAGAATAAGAATATTTAAAGACAACAGCTCATTAAGACATGAAACATCCTAATAATTATCATTAAAAATCATTAAAAATATATTTTAAAAGGCAAGGGTGTAGAGACATAACAAATAGATATGCTATCTAGCTAAGGGTCTATTAACCAAGACAGGTTTAATGGAAACCTTGTCATTCAGACCTTTCCCTGTGTTTGCCCTCATCCTCATAATCCAATCAGGTTTTTTATTTTCCACCTTATTTTTATTAGATCCCCCTCTGTGGCCTATTTTTACCACTTCTATAACCATACATTTAAAAGATTGCCTAGCTTGGTAACATGTTTGGCCAAGGCATTGGTGTCAGCTTGTCTCGATATATCATAGGTGTGCTTTCTCATCCTATCTCACAACCTGCAGGTTGTCATCCCAATGTAGAAGGAATGGCAGAGAGTGTAATAGGCTAAATAGACTAGGTTCATAGTGTTGCAATTGGTTTATGAATAACAGTGAATGGGTGATAAAAATGTCAGCCTGCTCATGTGTACCACTGAATGTTTGTAAGAATCTAGAATCTTTTCATTTAAGGTTGATATTTTATTGCAGAACTGCATATGGGACAATTGGCAGCTGCAGGGAAAAAGGAAACTGACAGCTCTATCCATGTTAATAATCATTAATGCAGTATTCTTAAAACTAAGTCTCATGTGAGGGCAGCAGATCCAAAATAAGATGAAAATGATCCGTGTACCCATCTGGTAATGGTATCAGTTGAACTTAATTCACTCTGTGTTTGACACAAGTAATATACTGCCCAGCATTAATAGTAAGCCCATATCTCTCAACTGTCCAGATTTTCAGAGAATGTCCAGATTTTTGCCTCTTATTTTTGGTCTGTTTCTCATAAAATGTCTGGTTTTCCGGCAAATTTTTGAGGATTGAAGACATTTTGAGTTTCAGACTTAATTTTTTTTCAGATAATATATAATAATGCAAAATAGTTTATAGGAGCAATATTTAAAGTGTGTCCCTATTTTTGGGCCTTTTACCCCCCCCCAACCCCATTATTGCTGGCTTTGCACAGATTTCTTGCTCTGAGAAGTTGAGAGGTATGGTAAGCACTGCAGCACTCAACCTGCTTCCTCTGTCTGTGATGGTTAGTTGCATTCCTGCAGTCAATTTCCAGAAACAGATTTATTATTTATACACAAAATGCAGAGATTCTCAGAAAATGGTGTGAATCAGTAAAGACTCAACAAAAGCACATGGGACATGAGATTCCTTATTCAGGTATATAGAGGGACTACATATTTGGGGAAAAATGCAAGTCCCCAGACAGTTAGAGTTGTCAAAGGGACTCTGATATTTCAAAATTACAGCAGTTTGTAGGCCTTTGATCTAAACAAACATCTTCAACATAGTGTATGTATGAGTGTGTGTGAATATTATTTTATATTCCCAAATGTACACATTACCCTTTATTAAAATATTAAAAACATAAAGTGATCTAGTCTGTCTCTACTGTAAGGGCAAAAGTAATTCCTACATATATATATATATATATATATATATATATATATATATATATCTATATATATATATATATATATATATATATATATATATATATATATATATATATATATATATATATATATATATATATATATATATATGGATTCCTATTACAAGAACAAAAGTTCACTACTTTGAACTTGTAATAGGAAGCCTCACTTCTGCGAAAGTTCACTTTAACGAAAGTGAACTTTTGCGAAAGTGCACTTCACCGAAAACACAGCAGCACAGTGAAGGACATAAAAAACAAGCTATGTCCTCCACTATGGTGCGATAGTCATGGACCTTATGGTTACGGCACGGGTTAGGGGATAGTTAGTAAAGCTATCCTCTTACCCTAATCCATGCCTTAACCCTAAGGTTCATGACTATCACACCATAGTGGAGGATATTGCTATGTCCTTCACTCCGCTGCAGTCGTCACGGACCTTAGGTTTAGGGCACGGGTCATGGTAAGGGGATATTACTATGACCCATGCCTTAACCCTAAGGTCTGTGAGTACTGCACGGAAGTTCAGTACAACACCCGTTCGTTGTACTGAACTTCCTGTAAGTGCACTTTCGATTAAGTGCACTTTCGCTGCAGTAAGCATTCCATGCACTATTTCGAATTAGTGAAAATTCAATCTAGTGTATGGAACCCATATATATATATATATATATATATATATATATATATATATATATATATATAGTTTAGAGCAGCCAACCAACTGGATATATATATATATATATATATATATATATATATATATATATATATAGTTTAGAGCAACCAACCAACTGGCATATTGTAGGGAGAGATGAGAAAAATCCACACAGATTTATGTAGATGTGACACAGATTAATGAAGACTGAACACTGGAACCTGAAGTTGTTAGGTAAAGGTCTTCCATAATGAACCTGTGTAGTGCATTTATCTACCGGTTATTCAAAAACCACATTTCACTTCTTTTGTTATGCTGTTTATTTGGTTTCTTACTGATTGTTTTCTGTGTTTGCTTGTTTAGTTTTTTTTTTTTCCATTTTCAAGTGAATATTTAAAGGAAAATACAGGAAAAAGCACAGGCAAATATTCTGTATGTTCGATTAGTGCTCATAGCTACTGTATCTTATGAAAATTCAGCTCATTAAATAAAATAGATTAAATGAGTTCTAATTTCCTTTCAACTACAAATGCCTCACAAAGGGGCTGTTAAATATGCAGAATCTTCAAAATGCATTTGGAGAAGGTATAAAGTGTCAAATGACTGCTGAACTGAGGATATAATGTCAACGAACATCATTAGCATTTATTCTAAAGTAAGCATGAGAGTAGGAGCTGCTCTGCACACAATAAAAAAATCACATCTCATTAGTTTTAGGTAGCATTTGAAATCCACCTAAGAGCATTGTAAACATAAATCAGGGGTAGTGTGGCCTCATGAATCATCATTTATTTTAATTAAGTGAAAGAGAAAGAAAAAAATGAACCATTGTTTGATACACTTCATCAAACTAACATGTAAGAAGAAGTACTGTTAAATTTGCATATAAAATTTAAGAAGGAAGTGAGATCATGCCCAAACAACACTAAAACCATAGCAGAGGGAACTGATAGCCTGACCCACCATGGTATTCTGTTGTGAAAGTTCATAATCTATAGTAGTTAATATATATTAGTATTTTCCAGATCTTTGGCTGCAGTAAGCCATTTAATATTTCCTTTCAATATTCCAGTCCACTGAGCAGGTCTATATCACTTCATTCTAATGCTGTAAATGTTGAATACCTCTTTGTCAAACCCTATTTCTTGAATCTTCATCCGCTGAATGATCATTTCAGTGAAACCTTTTCCCATAGTAAGTAACCAATGGGGCAACCTACCGACCACAACAAAAGCAGCATTTGTAAAACCCATCCTGGTGAGATGGTGTGCCCTCCACACACACACCCCTCAACTAAATATTCCTGCTCTGAGATCACACTACAGTGGGGAAAAGGGCAAATTCCAGATAATGGCCCACTGGTTACTTACCATTGGAAAAAGTTTGCAGCGCAGAAGTGATTGTTCAACAGATGAAGACTTTGACAAATAGGGTTCAACGAAGAGGTGTTCAACATTTACGGCATTCGAGGAAGTGATATAGACCCCAAAGAGCAATAGAATATCCATTCTGCACTGTTATCTGATTGCCATTATTATTAGAAAAACTCACAGCCAACAGAAATTTCACAAGTATGTAATAGTCCCTTTCCCTCAGCTTTTAAAGCATACTAGTATGTGGATAACAAGTCATTTGCACTGTTAACATTTTCTAGAAAAATGCCTATAAATGACACTGAGCTAGCTACAGTGCTTAATATTCATTTAATTCACACACATCCCAAAGAATTCTGTTTGCAATACAGACCTGATGGAGTTTCTATTGCCTGTGCTGTCAATGAGTTATTTATAAAACCTTCTGACATGACATGGGTTGTGATTCATGGAAAAGTTATCTAGTAAAGAAAGCCAAAAGCTTAGCCAAGGTGGGACAAAGGGGAGCAATCAGTTGATAGTGCAGTAACGAGATTCATTCTGGTATGGAAGTGAATGTTGGCTCACAAACATCCAGTTTAATGGAACAGAAGGATAAAGGCCTGATGACATTGTGGGTGCCCTAAGTCTGATTAGAGGTTCAGGCACCTGTAGGACCTGTATGTGAGTGATCAACTGATGCTGTTTCGCCCATCCTGGAAGGAGGGAGATGGCTTGGCCCACAACAAAAGGTGACACCTAACAGGAGTTGTAAGTGTTTCACAGTGGAGACTAAACCTTCTTAGCCTGCACAGTGACAGTGACAGTGCTTAGCACCAGTAATCTGAGAGAAATCTGGTATGCAAAGACATGTTCTCTTCTGGGAACTGCAATAGTGGGCACATCAGTGCTGCAAAGGGAGGTGGTTACTCTTCAGGGTGAACATCTGAAACCAAATATATTGTACATGCTGGTTGAGCTGTTGTGGTCTAGAATGGAACATGACTAAAAACGTCCATCCAATTCTAGACCATAACCATCTTCAAACACTGAGCAGCCTGTATGGCCATTCACCTTTCCAAAGACTGCAGCTAACATGGATTGAACTGTTAGGAGACCTCTTACTGGGAAAGAACTAGTGATTTACAGAACAAGTCATTTGCACTAACATTTTCTAGAAAAATGCCTACAAATGACACTGAACTAGCTACAGTGCTTAATATTCATTTGATTCACACACCCAAAAAATTCTGTTTGCAATATAGACCTGATGGAGTTTCTACTGCCTGTACTGTCAGTGAGTTACTTATAAAACCTTCTGACATGACATGGATTCATGGAAAAGTTATGTAGTAAAGAATGCCAAAAGCTTAGCCAAGGTGCGACAAAGGGAGGCAATGTGCAGTAATGAGATTCATTCTGGTATGGAAGTGAATGTTGTTAGCCTGACTGAAGCACTTATAACTTGTAGGAAGCTGCTTTCTATAGTTTTTAAAATAGACATCCTTTGTGTGTGTGTGTGTGTGTGTGTGTGTGTGTGTGTGTGTGTGTGTGTGTGTGTGTGTGTGTGTGTGTGTGTGTGTGTGTGTCTGCTCGTCTCCTCAAAGTTGAAGAGATTATAAACAGACCTGGCACTCCTTAGCTGAGAGGTAAGAAGAGGGGTACTAGACTAGAATCCCTGCTGCACAGCAAGAATTTTGGTGTTATATATAAATGGAGGTGCAGTGTGTTTAAATGAGACCAAATAAGTAGCCCAGTGTGTGCTCCACACTAAAAAAAAATATCCTAAAAGAAGTGTAGGAAATACATAATGGTATATTGCTGGGAAGCAACAAAATTTCATGCATTTCAGTGGAGAGAATCCATGCTACAGTTCAAGACACATCACCCAGTTTGACAGCTTGACAGATGTCAATGTACTTGTCAAACATCACTTACTTTAGCTACTTTGACAGCTTTCAAACAAGTTGTTAAACTGCAAGTAGGTATCTGTCAGTGTTTTGTTTGTGTGAGTGTATGAGTTGTGTGTATGTAGCTGTATGTGCATGTGTGTATGCAGGATATAAGTGGGAGCATTTGTGTGCACACGCGCTTGTGTGTGTGTGTGTGTGTGTGTGTGTGTGTGTGTGTGTGTGTGTGTGTGTGTGTGTGTGTGTGTGTGTGTGTGTGTGTGTGTGTGTGTGTGTGTGTGTGTGTGTGTGTGTGTGTGTGTGTGTGAGTGTGTGTGTGTGTGTGTGTGTGTGTGTGTGTGTGTGTGTGTGTGCGCATGCATGTGTGGTTGTCTGTGTTCCCATGGTCTCTATGTGTGTGTGTCTATGTGTTTGTGTCTGTAGAAGGGGGAAGCTGTGGCCATGTGTGATCTGCAAGACTTCTTCTACTTTATAATATAGGCTGGTAGGGTGTTCAATTGAGCAGCACAGAAATCTTTGAGTACTTCATAGTCATGCAAATTCCCCACTAATGCGGGGTTGCCTTTCTGGGAATAAACAAGACTGTGAATCACAAAAAGGCACAGAGGTGCAAATCAACACATTTGTGCAGTGCAAGTTGTGCCTCTGCACCAGTTTTAATCATTCTTGACCATGGTGTCAAAGTAGAGAATATCTCCCTAAACTAAAAAGTCTATCTGCAGAAATAAAACAGTGTATTTGCTGTCAAGAGCTTCTGTTTTTGGAACCGCAGAAGTATAATTCAGAATGAAAACATGACTCATCTAAAGCCCCTTGAAATTATAGTGTTGAAAAAGGAAATCTTTCAGAAAAAAAGAAATCATCGGATAGAAAAAATGATTTATTCTTCACTGAAGGTGGATTAATTGAGAAGTCTAAAGAAAATCAGTCTGACATATTCCTGTATGTTGCTGGGGAAAACATTGCAATGGTATTTACTTATTTTAATTTCCTTGATGAAGAGAAAGGTAAAATATCACCACTTAGAGATAAATTCAGACAGTACTGCCAGCCTAGAAAAAAATATATATAATTTATTAAACATTTGTTCTTTACATGTGCAAATGACTCTACAAATACTATTGATGCATACGTACTTGACCTGAAAAAATAGAACCAAAAGTGTGAGTTTAGTGAGCTGTCTGATGGTTTAAAAAGACACAGAATAATTTGTGGTGTTGCAAATGATGAATCCAGGGCAGCATTTTACAGAGAAACAGACCTGAGTCTAACCAAATAGTGAATGTGCACAAATAAAGGAGTGTGCAAAATAAAATGCAAGGCAAACAAGAAAACAAACATAGAAATAAAGGCTGACTGTAAAACAACTAGTTACATGTGAAACAGAAATTCATGAGACTGTGTACTGTAAAGGATTCAGGGTGAAAGTGACTGCATTGATTTAATTGTGACTTCATGTAAGTGTGGCTGTAAGCACAAGAGCTAGCACTACCCAGATGTTGATCAAGCATACAGAACCTATGATCAAAAAGGATATTTTGCTAAGCTGGGCAAAAGTAAAACCAACTGTGACTGTAAAAACATGCATGTCGTTAAACTAAAACACAAAAGCAAATTGTTTATTATTGTTGAAATGATAATACTGATGTATAAAATCTAAAATTTATCTGAAACAGAGCAACAAAAATGCAATGCAGGCTGAAATAAATACTGAGATAAATTTTCAGAATGTAGAATTTAAATTAGAGACTGTGCAGAGCCCAATATCTTATGAAAAATGGTTTTAAAGTTTTGAAACTGTTTTGCCAAATGGAAAGCCTTCTCTACCTTGTTAACCTATTGTGATCATTAGATGGCCTCATTAAGGCAAAACCACTGGCATGTCAGTACAAGACCAAAATGTTCATTTTAGTTTTCAAATATTTGTACTTAAAATGTGAATTTCGATAATATTTTGGGTCATGTTGCTTGTGAGAAGTTTAGAATGATTAAAGTTGTTCACAGTTGGAAACAAAGATTGCATGTGTTCTAAATAATCTGTAGGGGCCACATGTAGAGAATCATTCTTACTGTCACAAAGGCATGTCAGGTACTGCACAAAGCCATGGCAGTGTGGTATCCTACATGACTGCACTGATTTATTCAAGGCATATGAAACGTGCAAGGAAAGTATCACAGACAAATAATACTTGATGGCCTGCCAGTGATACCTGTTCCTAGACAAGTACTTGTACCACTCAAAAGTAAAATTTAATGGCAACTTTTGAGAACAATGAAATAATCCAAAGCAAAAAAGGCTACTGAGGATAACGGACTGTGAAATAAAAACAAGCAAAAATAGAAAAATAAACTGACCGACCAACATGGCAATTAAAGTTCCACAACTTTAATAAACATGGTAAATGCTTTTACGCTTAAGGTGCTTCTTCAGACCAAAAACAAATATAATGAAGCAACAATATATAGAAATATATTTTTATTCACAATCAAATTAGTTATTAAGAGCACACGATTGCAATGATTTCAATAAAGGCTTGAAAGATGCAGTCTCATTTAACCCTAAATCTTTATTTTCTTGCAGCCATAAAATCCATCTAAGTTCTATACATTTAGTCATGTTTTCATGATCACCACTTCTCAAGTTTAAATTCAACAGTTCTAAAACATAAAATTTAAAAATATGGGTATCATCATTGTTAACTACTTACTTAGCAAATGCTTTAGAAAGTTTGTTTCATAATGTCATAAATGTGTTCCAAAATACATTCTTATAATGTGCGATTAGTTTTCCCTATATAAAAACAAAAACATTTAGTGCACTGTGCTAAATATACTAAATATGTACTTTTACAGTCAGCATAAAATTTTATCTTAAATACTTGTCCAGATTCAGATGTACAAACTGAGACTGGGAACAAATGTATTTACAAGCACCACAAGAATAATATGGGAACGTACTACAATGTTTAGTTGGCCTATTATCGCTGCCCAACAATTGTCTGTAATATTTAATGATTTACTATTTTAAAAGGAAAATGATAGTTTTGTCCACACAATATTTTTAATACGATTATCAGCCATCAATGTAGACTGTTTTTTTGTTAATAACATAACGTCTAAGCATTATTAATAATCAATAAGAGCCAAAAGAATGGCTTAATAGTATGACTACCATGAAAAAGGCTAAAAGTTGCATTTGTATTGATCATCAAGATCTGAATAAAGTGACAAAAAACAGGATTACTTATTGCTTACAACTGAAAAAATAGCCACAAAAATGCCAAATGCTGTTTTTTTCTCATTACTAAGTGCAAACCAGAGTTTTTGCCTAATGATCAAAAAAGCTGTCATTTTTGTACAGTTAGTATACCATTAGGAAGGTACAGGTCTTTTAGACTCACATTTATTTGACTAGTATCAGATGTGTCCAAAAGATCTGCTGCCCAGGTAACTGAAGACTTGGAAGGTGCAGCAACATATATGATAATCTGTTAGTATGGTTATCAAGCACAGGAATAGTAAGACGAGACAGGTACAGAACAGTTATAACTGACACAATTTCAAGCTTGCAAATAGAAAATGTAAAATGAAAGTGACAAGTCTGAAATACATGGGTCACATTTTAACATCAGGGTGACTGAAACCTGATCCAGAAAAAAATAAACTTCAAGCATATGAGCAAATGCCAAGACCAGAATTCAAACAGGCATTACAGAGGTTTCTAGGAAGGGTACGATATCTTGGAAAATTTGTACTTAAGATCATAAGAAGTTACTAGGCTATTGGCTCTGAGGCCCTTAAAAGCCTAGCTATGAAGTTAGCCTATGTCTGATATACCATTGCATCTAATAAAGCTGTTATGTAGCTTGGGAGAGGAACTACAACCATATTCGAATGTTTTGAGATAATTAGGAAACTAGCTACAGTTGTCCTAGTGTTAAAACCCTATGAAGCAAACAATCCAGTCATGTTGCAAGTAGATGCCAGTCAGAGTGATATAGAAGCTATTACCCTTGAAGTGTATGAATAGTTGCCTGTGGGTCAAGAGCATTTACAAATGCACAAATGTTATATGCTCATATTGTAAAGGAACTGTTAACAATAGTGTCTGGATGTGAAAAATGCTTTGAATATATTTGTGGGAAAGAGGTTCATTTGGAAAAGAACACAGATTATTGCAAAACATATTTAGAATGTTTATGGACATGACCCCTCATAGGCTGCAGAAGATGATACATAATCTATGGAAATATTATTTGAAAGTGAAATGCAAACCAGGCAAAGAACCACATATGTCTGATATACTGAGCAGAACAATTTTTGCCAAAAAAGTATGAAAAGTTACCAAAAGACAAACTAGGTATTTGGGGCAATATGGCAGTTACTAAAGACATAATAAAAAATAGCATAATTTCAGAAAGTGTACTGATGCTGACTTAGAAATTCATTTGCCATAAGCTGTTAACAATGAATGGATAGCCTGAGCAAAAATTACTAGCAAGAAAACTAAGACAGTCTTATTTTTTTCTTACAGAGGATAAATAAGATGTGTCCAGGGTATAATTTTCAAAGCTGATGAACAATAGTTCTCAGTCAGCTAAGAAAGTGAATGCTGGAGATGATACACAAGTCACGTCTGTGAATAGTGGAGTGCAAAGGATGAGCAGAGGATATAAGGTCTTGGCCAGTAAATCAGTTCCCATAGAATAAAAGTTGAGAGCTGTACCATCAACAATGCATATCATAAAAATATTCCAAAAAAAAGAGATGATAGCATACCAGTTCCTCTCATCCATGGATCAGAGAGGGTATAGAGTTGTTTCAGTTCATATAAGTCAGTATCAGGCGTGTATTATTATTATTCTAAGTTACCCCAAGTAATCAAACTGAGAGGTGCATCAATTGCAGATGTGATTAATGTAATAAAGTCAGTATTTTTGTCTTTTTTTTGGGGGGGGGGTGATTGCACTACAGCTGACCATTTGCTAATCAGTGATCCCTGTATGTTTTCCTCCATCCTGTCCAGTACTATCCCAATAGGAAGATGCCTTGGCAGGGATGGAAGGGATCAGGGAATCTATAGGCAAAGGGTTGAGCCTCCTAGGCTGATACTACCACCCCATATGGTGCTGCCTTAATGAGTTACAAAGGGTCTTGAAGAACCTATAGCAGGGAAAGGATAGAGGGTGGATTTTCAGAGGTGTCATATTGCTTGCACATGAGGGCTTTTTGATATATGCCCCTAATACCCAGCACATGCCCTGTCAGCACATTTCAAGAGGGTATACAATGGGTATAAAAGTGGACTATCAGGCCCTTTCATGAGTGATGTAATCCTGCCATAACCTCATCATTTGGAATAGCATGCTGTGCACAGTCCTTGATTCATTACCATGGAAACCAATGCACCTTGTCTGCACTGGGCAAGCACCACCAATCTGCTCCTGAGAAAGGCAGTCTCTTCACTCGTATCCTTCCCTAAGCCAGCTTCAGCAGTTGTATGAGCCACTAAGCTAACAATGGTTGTCTGGACTCTAATCAGGTCTCTGAGAATGGTCTGCAGTGCACAAGTTAGAAATAAAGATGATTTATGCAGAAATTGGAGTTTAGACATAATGACACCTTGTCCACAACATCCTCAATCCAATGTGCAAATGGAAGGAGCTATCCAAATCCTGAAGAATCTCATGTAGCAAACATTATAAGGGTTGGCATCCCACTATTCTGGAATATAGAAATATTCTAGGGTGGGACTGTCTCTCTCATCAGCTCAATTGTTGATGAGCAGAAGTTTGAAAAGCAGATTAGCTTCTTCAGCTCCATTGATGATTCCAGAACATTCATAATATAACAAGAATCTTGGAAATACACAAATACTAGTATGACCAGAACTGCAGAAGACTACCATGAAGACGAAATAACCCAAAGGCCATCGATCATTCTGCAGCCTGTAACTGCGGCTGTTAAAAAAGTAGCCATACCAAGATCCTGTATATTTCTTGGGAAAGGTGTATAGAAGACATCACAGGCATTTCTACAATGCAGATATGTCAAAGTGCAAAGAAGATGAGCCTTCAGAAGTGTCATGTCAGTTCTTTCACATGGAAACAAAGACTGTGAAAACTGTGATGGTTATGGGTGAAAGAGACTCCCAAGTTCATGTCTCCAAATTAAGTTGCTGTACAAGAAGAACTGCCCCAAACATAAGACTTGAAATTCATTATAAGAAGTACTGTTAAGTTATCCAGATATGATAGACCATTGGAAAAAAAAGCAGATATATAGACCGATTCAAAATTAAATATGATATGAAATACTAAACTTTCAGTATTAAAATGTTCTTGAATATGGAAATAAAGTTGATTTGTATGTATATAGCACACAGCAAGCATAGTATTGTTTTAAGGTTAGCTCACAGTGATAGCAGAACACAATTATGTACTCATCACAGAAATATGGAATGGGGTCTTAATCTTTCTATAATAAATAAGCATGCATTACTAAGGAGGAATGGGGTCGTAATCTTTTTATAATGAATAAGCATGCATTACTAAGAAGGAATGGGGTTGTAATCTTTCTATAATGAATAAGCATGCATTACTAAAGAGGAATGGGGTCGTAATCTTTCTATAATGAATAAGCATGCACTACTAAGGAGGAATGGGGTTGTAATCTTTCTATAATGAATAAGCATGCATTACTAAGGAGGACTGGGGTTGTAATCTTTCTATAATGAATAAGCATGCATTACTAAGGAGGAATGGGGTCATAATCTTTCTATAATGAATAAGCATACATTACTAAGGAGGAATGGGTAATCTATCTATAATGAATAAGCATGCATTACTAAGGAGGAATGGGGTTGTACTCTATCTATAATGTATAAGCAATATGTAGTTGAAAGAATATTCATTATACTGAAACTAATTATAGTGAACTGAACCATACTATTCCTTCAATAGCAAAATACACTTAAAGAAGAGTGCTTTTTGCAGAGGGCTTCCTCCTACACACTCATTGCTTTAAAATAATAATGTGTGTGTGTGTTGTGTATATAAACTGCAGCTATGTATATGTGTATATATATATATATATATATATATATATATATATGAATGTACACCGAATAATCACTGATAATATTGTGTTCAAAACAAACCATCAAACAAACTCAGTGATTACATTCATCGCTACTTGAAATATTCTAACTAAATCGATCACATACGTAAACCAAAATGTTATATTTGCAATCACCCAGAAAAAAGAAACAAAAGAACACATTTTATACCTCTAGAAATAAAATATACCAACTCAAGGATTGCACAATCATGAAGAAAGGGAAATATCTTGAATTATGTAATGGCTGATCTCCTGAAGTTTGACCATTACATAATTCAACCAACTGTATCACCAACTAATTTTTCCAGAATTTAAACACGTGACAAATGAGTGTAGTGACAAGTCATGTAACACTCATTTTTGTCTACCTACATATGGGTGCAGTGTGTTTGATTGTGCATTACATTTGTCGGCAGTTTTGTTAGGTGCATTTCTACATTGAAATGCACTTTCACAAAAAAAAAATGTAATTTTGGATAACACTAGTATTATGGTTTTGCCTTTCCCCCATTCTTACATGATCTTGGAGTTGATATGTATGAGTTGCAGGGGGTTTGGGGGTACATGCTGGGTTTATTTTGTTAATTTTGTGAATGTTAACCATATATATGATCTGCACGCGCGCCCATGTGTGTGTGTGTGTGTGTGTGTGTGTGTGTGTGTGTGTGTGTGTGTGTGTGTGTGTGTGTGTGGACTGTTCTATCATCAGTCATTTGCACAAACCATTGACCCTCACATCTGTCAACACAAACCATTTCATAATCAGATAATCACATCTACTTCAGCACAGCACGTATCATCAACTGTTACACTGTTTCTATAAGACAACATAGTAATGGTAACTGCTTCAGCAAGGCTTCACACACTGCTGTTATATTCCACTGATTACTGCTTACTTAAAATTAAACAAGTCAGCTATTTATAAATAAATTCTATTGCTGATATAGCGTACTTCCTAAAATGACTCAGACAATTCTTTTGCAAGTAAACAAGTCCACAAACTATAAATACAAACTGTTGAACAATTCTCCCTATCTAAAGAAACGTATTCAGGCAAGTGTTCATACGAAAATGGGTAATCTTCAACCACACAGCCCTGTACTTATACATATTTTAACATTACAGTCACACAGTTGTCACCAAAATGCCACTCATTGCTAGGGTACTGCAGTCAACTGAAGGTGTATTAGTTGAAGCAACCGACTAACTCACCTCATAATATAACAATGCATTAATCAAGGAAACATAAAACACGACAAATATAGTTGCAGTATGAAGGTTACAAGAAAAATAAGTGTAATAAACTAAGCTTCAGAGATTCGGGGTAGTATCAACTCATAGCAGACAATGCGGAAAAAGAGTATGCATAATAGTGCATTAAGGGCTAAAATGAGACAAGTGAGATGGGTGCATTCGGTAGGTAAATGGACAAAGGCTATTAATGACATGAGGACAGAAGAGATGTACAGGGATAAGCAGGACAAATAAAAGGTTAGGTGTTTGTCCTAGAGCATTTAAAGTCATTAAAGATGCTATTTGTGAGAAGAGCATTTCATAGATAATCAGCCATCAGGGTGTCATTCCATTCTATATGGGCTCAATTCAGAAACCTGATGTGCACATAATGATCTGTGCTGAAGGAAACTTACTAAAATTGAATCACATTACTGCTACATAGTAAATGGCATATTGTATCTGAAATGAAGCAGCCCTGTATTAGCCTTTTGCTGTTCACATTTACCAGAGACCATCTCTAGTACAAAGCCATGCATTGTGCCATGTATTGTTCAACTGTCATTTTTTTCTGTCATCTGCCATTCAGTCGAATGAATTACACTCAACAGAAAAAAAATTTGCTGGAACTTACTTAGAATACAAAATGATATTAACCAGTACTTCATTTGCCATGTGACATGTCTTTCTCTAATGATTATTCAGTTATTTATCAACAGAGCTTTTATTTTTGCCAAAGACTTCTGTAGATCCAAAAACATGAGCACCTGCTTTCATAATGCCTGTAGTGGACTAAAAGGATACCATATTGTTCCATCTGATTTGTATTAAACATTGTCATTAACCAGAGTCTCCATTGGTTTTGTGAATGTGATGCAGTTCACAATCTTTGCTTTAGCTTCCACTATTTGTAGCACACCTTTTATACAGTGCTTAAAATGCCTTTAGCACTGTCATTTCATATTGATATACACAATGGTGCACAGAGATGTAACTCAACTTAGATAAGGGGGAAGACAGCCTGGGTGCATAGTAATAGGTGACATGGTCAGCACATCCAAAACTGGTCTATAGTGCATACTGACATGTAAAACTATTGCATTTGTGGTCAGAAGTAAAGTCCTGCACTGCCAGATTGGGGGATGGTCCCGGTGGTCCCTTTTGGCATCAACATAAACAGCACTGTCAGAGGCTAACCTGTCACTGTTTCACTAATCAAAAGATTATTGCTCATGTTAGATAGTTTGACTTGTGCTGTCTGTACAAAGCATCAATAGGAATGAATAACCATCCCATACTTGTAAAGATCAAAGTATGTATTGCTGCTTCCATACTAGGTACAGGTCCTTTCATAAACCAAGTGGGGCCTTGTTGGGTATTTCTCAAGCCTCCACCTCTAGAATACTCAACAAATTCAGCAATACAACACCTCCACACATAGAAGAGAATGAAATATTGTTCCCTAGTAACCACAGGAGAGAACTAATACTACACGTGTTTTGTACCTTATATGACAGCAGCCACCTCTCAGAGGCACTGGGTCCCATAGATTGAATACATGTAGCAATAAAGAGCCTACCTGGTCCATGACTGCCATTCTATAAACTGAGAGGTGTAGGTAATAGGAACCTCACTTCAGATAAGAACCAATGTGCCACACAGCAGCCTGACAGTTTGTAAAATACATGTGTCTAATGCACAGCTCAGCTATACTGCCACATTCTACATGGTGATACTCCACAGGGTCATCTACACGGTAAGTACAGGCACAGTTTCCAGTGTCTAGTCATATGCAATAACTTCCTTAGACATGTTCCTGTTCTGTTATAAGTGATGCTGGATATCCACTGGAACCCTGGCTTGTGACACCATAACACAGCTCACAGAATGTGGTCAAACAACAGTAAAATACTATGCACTCATGAATTCCCACCATCTCAGAACATGTATTCAGCCTGTTCAAAGCTTGTTTCTGCTGCCTTGGCATAACAGATAGGGCAGTCCAGTATAATCTTACCACAGCCTGCAGGATTTTCTTAACATTTTCTTTGCTCCATAACATGGTGTTGAGGAGATGAGTTGGGCACCCCCAGGATATTAGTTTGGTCAGACCATGCACACATATGACCATCAGTAAATGGATATCAACACCATTGCCTGACAAGAGTGCTGAGGAACAGCAACAACTGGCAGCAGTACAACCACCTTCCAGATAACGATGAGCCCAATACACAACAGCTCAGATGAAATGGCAATGTTGAATCTACTTGTTTGTGCCTTGATGAACACGCAGCTCAAAAATCACTTACATAATATACATACAGATTATGCTGGTCAGTGCATGGTCAAGCTGCACAGTCCATCGGACAGTCCCACATTTACTAAATAGGAGATGTGGTGGAGTGGTTCACAGTCATCATTGTGAGCACAAGACACAGGACACAATGACACATGTATGTATTCACCTGATTTTACATCATTCCATTGGCTCCTGTGATATCAGAGGTATTATGAAATAAAATGGGAATTCTTATTTAAGGGTATACCTGATATGGGTAAACTGGGATCTGATCCAAAAAGTTGTGTATAAAACCACCTCCAATATTAAATGATTGCTAGAAAAGGAACATCATAAAGAGTGCAGGCAGGGTACCATGAAGAAATAGGGTTATTGCCACTATTGTAGCGACATCTAGGGAGATGTTTCTATTAATGTTCATGGTTATCCCTACCCCTTGGACTGTGGTGGTAAATTTAGTTGCAATACATATATATTTTTTTTGCAATACATGTGGGGAGGTATACATTGGTACATTGTACAGTGTTCTGTCTGCCCCACATTTTGTGAGGGCAAGACAAAGAGGAAACCAGGAAAAGAATTTTGGAACATCTGAGAACCATTTCAAATAAAAATAATACAATATACTTTGTGAATGTAAAGTTTAAAAAAAATGTTTGGTCTTGAAAAACTTGGAAAATCTCCAGTGGGAAGGAAAGATTGGGAGAATGTCTTGCTTTTAAGTGAAATGAGATGGAAGATTAAGTTAAGGGCTGATATATCTCATGGTCTTATATCTATGTTGCCTGTTTTAAAAGAAAAAAGAGATTGGGATTTTTTTTTTGGTATATTTGGTTGGGGACATATGGTTGAAGTGACATTCAGCTGCAGAGAAATATGGCTGTGTGCATTCCCTATGGACAAAGAGAAGAATGTGGTACAATGCCCACAACTTCAATAACCAAATGCCAGAGGGAAAATAATATCCATGGCACCAAAGGTAACATGAGACAGCAGACAGTATGGCAGACATCAGCAGCAGGCTGGTGAGTGGGCATGTCAGTGGCAGTAAAAATGCAGCACACAATGGGCAGTGCCTTTATAATTGGTGTGTGTGGACCCTACCCCATTTACAATGTCTAGGGAACATTAGCTAAAATGCATACTGGAGCATAACTGTGACTACAGCAGCATGCAGGATTTCCTCTACTCTGAAGCACACTTCTACATGTTGTTGTTACGCATGTACTGTACACCAAGCACAACATTCATTACTTCTTCCATCCCCATGCACTTGGTTATTAAAGCTGTGGGTATGGTAGTGTGTGTTTCTGTTTGACTACAGGGAATTCTCAACAGCCATATTTCTCTGCAGATGGATGTCAGTTCAGCTATGTGTCCCCAACCAAATGCGCCACAGAGAAATGTATTGCTGCCTAGGTGCCTGAACCCCAGGAAAACCTATGAAATGCTTTAGAAATACATATGTATCTATCTATAGGTATCTGTTAAATATAATAACATTTTATTCATATCTAAAAGCACAGACCAAGCAATGCTCAACAGGACTAAATATAATGAGAAATTCAAACTTAAACTCCTTGGTGGCCCACCCATATCAAGAAACTCTTCAATAATAGAGAATAATTACTAAATATCTACAACAGATCACAAATGATACATATAAAGAACTGTCTCAAAATAACCAGTAATGACTTGAAAATACCATCATGCAAGTCCAAGCTAAACATAAATTGAAAATAGCATGTGAAACTAAAATCAATTACAAATCCTTCTTTAAATACATTAAAAAATGAAGAAACAGCAGCCACAATGTTCGGAACTAATTGATAATGACATTATTTAGTCTGACCCTAAGGGACATAGCTAATGTAGTAGAAAATAAATTTAATACTAATATCCCATCAGTAACAGTTTGAAGTACCACAGATCTCTGAGTCCTTGCCTCCTGCTGTGATTACTACGTAGCAGGTCTTAACTGCTCTATCCAAGGCCAGAAATACCACATCTATAGCCCCTGGCAATGCATCTAGTTAACTAATAAATAGTGTCAAACACACCTTGTCAGACAATCTCATAAACCTCTTTAAGTTAAGCTTTTCCACAGAATATTGCTGAAGCTTAGAAAATGGCATCTTTGATGCCCTTACATAAAGGTAGGATAATCAAATACCCCAGTAGCTATAGAACCCAACAGCCTAACAAGCCTAATGTTTAAAGCCCTGGAATACTTCATATCAGATTTCTTAAATATTGTCATATAAAAACTTATTGCTCTAGACCAATATAAATTTGGCTTTGTTAGGTGCAGGCTATGCCTACTTCTTTAGAAAGGTCACAGAAGCTGTTGATGGAGGTTACACAGTCCATACAGCATGCCTAGAGTTGCCCAGACACATGGAGGCATTGTAAATAAGCTTAAAGATCTACCCTGTCTAACAAAATACATAATTAAAGTAACAGTAATCACCTCAGAAAGCAAAAAGCAACTAAGTGAGTAATAGTGTTCCTCTCAGATCTGTGCTTGGACAGCCCTGTTCAGTACCTATTTCTCTGATTTTCAAACTAAATTGGTCTTTAGCTATTTCAGTTTGCTGATGACTATAAGGTCGGTGTTGTAGTTTACTCAATGTCTGACACCACAGCACTGTAAAAAAGACTAGACCACCAAATCACCAATGTATATATAATGGTCTCAAATTAAATGCAAAAAAGTGCAGTACTGGCACATTTGGCAAACATAACTTTTAATGTACCTACAGTATAGATAACATCTTTCTCCAGATTGTTTCACTCATTAGGGATCTCGGTACCTTCATATACAACTTCCTATCTTTTGACAAGTATGTTCAACAGTGGTGAAGAAATCTATCTGCCCCAACTAATATCCAAATGCATCTCAATTAAGTCAGAACAAGGTATCATTCTTCTGTAATCAGCCCTCATCAGACCAGTTACAGACAATAATATCTTCTTCAGCATTTATCTCTACAACCATGTCCCCAAATAGGAAGACCCATGAGTTTCCTGACTAAAAACAGTGGTCTGAACACACTAAGCTACCAAGGCAGACTAAAAATTCTGTCCTTGTACTCTGACTCTTACAGACTTCTATATGGCAATCTATGCCTTGATTTCATGCCACAAGGGATCCTACCTTCCTCCATCACCTTCAGCTCCACAATATAAACAGCTCCACAAACACCTTAGTAAAGGATCTAAATCGTCACCAAAAAAATTACATAGAACTCACTGGTGAGATAAGTTTATCACACAAAGCTTTCCCCGTCTTGAATAAATTGTCTATGCTTATTAAGCAGAATGATAGCAAAGCTAGATTTAAGAAAAATCTTGACAATTGATTCTGCATTCATAAACTCACCCCCAGTCAGATTTGTTTTGTATTCCAGCAGAAAGGTGGTGTCATGTGATATGGGAAGTGACTAGGCCTAAACGGTTGAACAGGTTCTGCCTTGTACACGTTATAGTAGTCTGATACAATGTCTTTGTTTTATGAATGTTAACTAGTATTTTTGGCCTAGCTAATACAGTATTCCTATGTTGTCTGAATAAACGTCAGCCAAAATGCAATTGGTATATAAGGTGGATGAATGCCAGACTAGGTGCTGTCTACTTTGAGTTTAGATCAAACATTTGTTAGACCCGAAAACTCACAAGACCGTGTCTATTTCTATTTGATTCACTGGTGTAAATATTATACTCAGCAGATGAATGCACATAAAAAACATTTTTATAATATCATGATAATTTCTGCAATTCTACTGTCCCTACATTTCTCTAAAGGCAATATTTATGATTGAAAAAATGCTTTTAGCTGAAGTTGTCCTTTTAAATTACATTTGAATATCATTTGTTGCAGTTACTAATAAATGCAGAGTTTTGTTTTTCTGGATCTAAACTGTAACTCTCTGCCAAACATTCAAAAAAAGGATGAAACTAATCCTCTGTGACTGATAACATATATTTGAATAAATGTATAGAACTTACCTAAGCATGAGAGCTGTGATTGGCTTGTAGGGTGAGTCATAGAAGTATTTAATTTCACTCTGTTGTTGAAGGTAGTGCATCTGAGATGTACTTACCCCTTCCTTATTAAAATTGCCTGAATGATGTATTAGATGATGAGACAAATGACTGTCAGGAATAACCCACAATTTTTACAAAAAGGCAAAAATGATGTGCAAAGAAAGTTCACAACTGGGTCATGCAAAGACAGAAGGATTAATGCTTAAATTGTATTCTCTTCATGTGGCATTCTTTGAATTGGATAAAAAGTGAGGGAAAAGCACACAATGATGAGAACTTGTAATTTGCGTAGAGATATCCTTTAGGGTTATTTTCCAATGGACATTTTACCCTCTCTCTCCATATAAATAAATATGCAATAGTAACTATTTATAGTGTATCTAATTGAGCCAAATCTCTGCTTACCAGTTAAAATGAGTAAAGCTTAAAACAGTTGGAATTTATTTTTTGGTAGTTTGATTGCTGGCTCGATTCATAAAGGGCTGTTAGAATGTTTCAAACTCTTTCTTACATACCTACTTCAATCGAACCAAGGTTAGGAATCATGCTTCCAGAAAAAAAAGAAATACTTTTTTAAAATAAATATTTTCATAGATATCCAAAGAATATAAAAATGTGAACCTCCCCCAACTACACATGCTAACTTTGCAGTGCTATGGGTATTATTATATGTATCTGAACAGGATGGGTGGAAAAGTGTAGCAGAATTTCATGACATCCCAAACACTGTATATAGACAACAATAGCACAAGTACTCAACAGCTTAGCTTTTGTTGTACCTGAACTAAGACCTGGCTGCCTGTTTGTTGGCATACTCAGATGAGCCTGATTCTTAAACGTATTATTTCTATTTCAGCTACACTTGACTTATGCTATAGCTATATTTTTAACATCTTTATTACATCATGATTGAAACAACATAAGTACATAGACATTAATAGAAAAGAAGGCAAATTGTGGTGACATGTCTCATTGTTTCATGCAGTTTGCATATATCATACCATAATGGTATTTCCTTTTGTTTTCAGGCAGTTTACATGTATGTTTTATTTCAGCTTTGATTCACTCCAGCGTTACATAAATTGCTGAATTCTTGCCTTCCCTTAATCCTCCGTCCTCCTCCTAAACATTATTCTGCATGTATTGTTCCCACAGATTCCATTTATATCTATGTAATTTTTCTCCTTCAGTTTTCTAAAGATCCCATCTCCAGTGCTGCTGACTCACTGACAATATTCAGTTCTTCAGTTAAAGCTGGTTTAGATTGTGATGCCCATTTTCTGGTTATTGCTTGCTTTTTTGTTTTTGTTTTTGTTTTTTAGCAGCTAATGCATTAAACTTAGTAAGACATATTATGTCTAAGCAATTCAAATCCTGTGTCCCAGATAAAAATATTCTTTTCCATAGTTAAAACCATTTGGTCACCCAATATTTCTGGCAAAGCACTCTGCAGTGAGCCTTTACAATCTGCCAGTTTGTTACACTATCAAGAAACCATGTTCCCAATTACCTATCTTGCTCCTATCAAACCTCCAGTATTTGCTGTCTACCTAAGGAAAAATTCTCTGTTGTCTACCTGGGATGTGAAAATATCTATGCAAACACTTCCAAGTGAAAATTCTAAACCTTATGGACTTACTGCATACTTGAGAGCCGTATAGATGCCCACCCATTGTTCCTTTGTACATTGCTTTTCCATCTCTCTTCACAATCTTTTCCAGCTGTCTCTGTCTGATTCTTATAGTTATGCAATATTTTATATCCCAGCTAATTATCCTTTTATGACATCAACTTCTCTTCTAGTCTCAACTAAGCACTGTACCAAAGCTGCTATCTCTCCCCTTTGCCCTTCTATTTGCCTGCACTCTGATATTGAGGGGGGTAGGGAATGGTGAAATGAGATTTTGCTAATAGGGGTGACTGCAAGTAGGGATATAGAAAATAGGCAGGAGGAGAATGGAATTTATTGGAGAAAATTAACAAAAGTGGCAAGGTGTTTGGAGCCAATAACTAGAGAAGGAATAATAGCAGAGTGTGATGAGGACAAGCACAAGCTTAGACTTTAGGTTAGAGACTGCCATATCTATAATTTTTGTCAAGTTTATTACATAAGAGTTTCTGGCCACAGTATGCATTCCATGGATAAAGAAATAAGTATCTACAGACATCAAGCGAGTAGTACCTTACCAGATGCTTAGTAAACTAGACATGTAGAAGCTTCTGTATCACATATCTGCTTATTATAGGAATGTTTCTCAAAAGAAGGTAATTCTGTCCATAACTGAGCTGTGCCCACCATACAGCTACTGGCCAGTCGATAGTCAGTGTCCTTTACATGTTCCATAATGTTTCATGTTAAATATCCATTTAGATTTTTTTAAACACATCTAGTGCTATGGACCACTACTACTTAGGGAAGCATGCCTCATTCTTAAAATATACTGTCCAGATAGGGCTATTAGCTTTGCATAATTCTGAACATTAGTCAAACTAGCCATTTGATCATCCATAAAGAACTAGTGTTAAACAAGTAATCTAGGAAAATTATTCATAAGATCATAAGAATTACAAGGCCATTGAGTCATAAGACCATTTATACTTGCAAATGCTATTCCTACCTGTTGTTCACATTTTTGCACATGGGGTCAGGGTGTCAAATCAGCAGTGACAACCATCTGTTTCCACTGTTCACACCACCAGGTGGCTAACCCTACCACATTTGTTTTTCTGTCACAAACACACGCACACAAATATGGCCATTTTAGAATGTCCAATTCACCTACTGCATGTCTTTGAATGTGGGAGGAGATTAGAGCACCTGAAGAAAACCCATGAAGACCTAAGGAGAACATGCAACTCCACAAAGAAGGCACCCCACCAAAAATCAAACCAGAGAACCTCTTGCTGTGAGGTGGCAACACTACCCATGGTGCCTCTGTGTCACCAGGAAGTCTTTCCATTAGATTATAAGGTCTGTGGCAATACAGTTCTTTAAGATGCATTAGCTGAGAACAACAATTTCAGCTTAATATAAACACAACCGCAGTTCCATTGTGTAATACAGCTTCCCTCAGTTCACTAGCCCAGTTTGCAAAATGATTCTTAGCTTGTCAGAGTGGATTTATGGAGCACTGAAGACTACCAGGCAGTAGGTCTGAATACCTCCTGTTCATATGGCAAAATTTCACTTTAAATCTTTAGGTGTGACACTGTGCAGTTCCAACTAATGGCAGTGTCTCCATAAGACATGTTCTGATAATTTCAAAAACTGCCATAAACACATGATGCATTGTCATATGGCTGCTGTTTAATACTGCTATTCTGAGCATCTTTGACTTGGAAAAGCAATGAAGTAATATACTTCAGCAGATATGTGGCTGTGCACAATCGCTGGGCCTATCCCTTACTACCCATACATCACAACACTCACAAAAGGCAGACATGAGCCTTTATTACTGCTGCACTGCTTCTCTCCTACAACAAATTTCCCTTAGAATGTTATATTTCATAAGCATATGAATACCTTCAAATGGGATCAGTCTGTTTAGCAGTAACTACACATCTACCCAATGTGGTTATACAATGTATACCGATTTCCACCAATCACATAAATACACTTCATAAGTTAACACAAGTTTCATAATTTGCTACCTCTCTACTCTCCTTACATATCTTATGGTCTCTGAAATAGAACACAATGGTAACTATGACAGGGACTCAGTGTTAATAAGACAGTCAATAATATATTTCCACTACAACAGCGGCGAGTTTTAGAAAAATTAGTTATTTGACACCTAAGAACAAGTACTGCTTAGAGCCAGAATGTACCTTCTGTAGTCAGCTGCCATATTACAAATTAAAACAAAATTCTGCTTAAGCTCTGGCACTTCTTTATACAAGTGGTATTCAGAATAGAACACAATGAACAAACCCAGGCCTGCATAATTCTCAGACAGCCATACCCCTACACATTACAACACCCCTGGTACAATCATGTAAAACCTGCACTACTTAACTTGTGAAAAAATAATAGCAAACAGATAGTGACATAGATGACAAATAAGTTTCCTGATGTTGCAGCCATTACAGAATCATGGGTGAAAGATGTCATATGCCTATATTAGCACTTTACAGGTAACTACAAATGACTAAAAACACGCTTCTGGCACATGGATGATGGTTCCTACAACTAGTTTACTCTGCTCTTGACCTAGGGAAAGAATGGGCTGCAGGGTTGCTACCAAATGGGATGAGCAAATCAGTAGAGTGACCAGGATGCCAAAATCTGATGGTCAGCATGGGCTGACCAGGCCAAAGAAAAGACTATTTGCCTCTGAACAATGGTAATACATTTGGTGAATCCGTTCAGGTTTTATTAGACAGGACCACTCAGAAGGTTTGGTTCATAGGAGATTACTAGGCCCAAGAGCCCTTACAAGCCTAGTCATATTTAATCTGCGCTTCCCAATTTTCAATAGCAAGGCAAACAAAGTTCACAGAGGTATGAGCCTATGTTATGGTATCTAATACCAACTGCCTCTGTCCATAAGGGAAATGGGCACCACCCCAGGAGTAAATTTATGATTATGCATCCATTGATCCAGGTTGTGCTTGAAGAAGGCCAGGGAAGGGCTCTGTTTTACATGAATGGGAAGCTTGTTCCAGAGAATGGGTAGTCTCTGAGAGACATATCTATCTCTCCAACATGATTCATTTATGTCAGAAGCTAGGTTAAGATACTAGGAACGAGTAACCCTTGTGCAATTTGATTTATGAATGTGTAACATCTCCACTGGGACTTGATCAGAGACTGTCCTGTAGGCCAGACACAGATTGCCCCTTAGTAGTCTGTAAGGGACAGAATATAGTGATAGGGTTTTCAATCTTTCTACATAGGACTTGTTTTTTATACACTGTATCTTCTTTCTGATTCCACTGTGCTTAGTTAAGGAGGAGTGCAGAACAGTCTTAAGCTTATATTCTTTAATGCTGTGTATGCAACCTTATATACGCTACTACTGTGCTCTCAATACTTAGCTGGCCCATAACAAGCATTTTAATTAGATTTTCTGCTGCAACACTGATAGTTTTTTTCTGAGTACTTACCTGAAGCTTCTTGGTCTCTGGGGTGTCATCCCACTCCATTTGCCCTCTGGGCTCACTTTGCTCCCCTGCCCTGCCCCCAAATTCCACCCATCTCCACTGCCTCTAAATTTTAACCTATTCAGACCACACCCCTTCCTCTGTTACTGCCACCATCCTCACCCATACACTCCATATCTCAACATATTTCTATTAATATCACACTAGCAACCTATCTATATACTACCCCAGTCCTGGTATCCCTCATAACTCCACCTACTCAAGCCAGACCAATATTTCAGTATTCTAATTAAAAATAATGTCTTACCAACATTCAACGCTATCTGGCCTACTCATCACATTTTACCTTCTGACATGCTACCAAAATCAACAAATAACCATAATTCACTCCCCCACCACCCCATACTCTACCGTTCCACAAAACACAACAACCAATTATATAATTACTCAAAAAATATACTACTCATCTACTAATTTTTTCTCATATGAATGTGCTCAATCAAATTTTATATGAAACCCATTCCACAAATATAGTAAACTCATAAGCAGACTTAACCACCTATTTCTAATCAACTCACTGCAAATAAAACAAAGTGGAGATATACACCCCAATCCCAGGCCCTCTCCCCACACAATATAATCTCATAGGCTTTAACATTCTACTCATCTCAAACTTTACCAATATACAGATTACCAACTCTGATCGGGTCTATATTAGAACATCGAAGTTTCAAAACTTTGAATGATCTAATATCGACCCCTATTCAGCAAAAGCTGAAAACATCGAACACACAGAACAGTGATTTTTTTTCCTAGGGAAATAATTTGCTGTTCCAAAACACATACACTCAACACAAGCACACCAAACAAACAGCAATCCACACACATACACCTAAAATCTTACACCTAACCCTACATTAAACTATACACACACCACTAACTATCCACTTACCTTAATCCAAACCCTAACCCTAAGGTCTGTCACTATCGCACACTCACCTCACCCGCTCCCTAACCCTAAGTCACCTACTCCACCCTAACCCTCACTTCCACACAATCGCACACTTACCTGACCTGCGCCCTAACCCTAACTCACCTAACCCGCCCTAACCCTCACGTCCACACAATTGCACACATACCTAACCCGCGCCCTAACCCTAACTCAACTAACCTTCCCTAACCCTCACCTCCACACAATCGCACACATACCTAACCCGCGCCCTAACCCTAACTCACCTAACCTGCCCTAACCCTCACGTCCACACAATCGCACACATACCTAACCCACACTCTAACCCTAACTAACCTAACCCGCACTCAATCGCACACTTACCTGAACCCAACCCATAATTTTCCACCAGTTTTGAAACTTTGATGTTCTAATATAGACCCCTCAGATCTCCTCATCATGAATATGAACCTTAGAAGCATCTTGAACAAAATCTCTGAATTTCATACTACCCTTACCCAATATATACCTGATATAGCTATACTAACAGAAACCTGGTTAAAGCCACACATACAAGACACAGAGATACTAACCCAAGGTCACAGCAGCCATAGTCTGGACAGAATTCACAAGAAGGGTGGGATGATGACTATAATCTACAAGGATTACCTTAAATTGGAAAGACTACCACACAGCCTCCCAAAATTTTGAAATCTTAACCTCACACCTCCAAATTAACTCTAACAAACACATAATTATCATAGCAGTCTACATTCCCCTTGGAAATAACCCAACCTCCATTGAAGACCTCCTTTACTGGTGTTCATCAACATATAAGCAGGAAACCATCATAATGGGAGATTTCAACCTAGACTGGGCCGCATCCACCCATGCTCCAACCAATAACAATACCATTAATAATATTGCTTCACAGTTCAAATCCTACTTTATCAATTCTATCCTATCACTTGTAAAAAACAACATTAATACCCCTCTATCATTACCTGCTCATACTTTAGATTCACTCAACTCCTTCTCAATTAAACCTATATAAACCAGCACCATGAAACACTTTTTAATAAACTTAAACTCACAACTCTCTCTGCAGATCAGCTTCCCAGTGGCTATCTGAAAATTGCATCAGACATGATTTCCTTCCCAGTTTCTATCCCTTTTACCCAGTCCATTAAAGAACAATACATCTCAAATCTCTGGGAAACCTTTATATAATCCCACTGCACAAAGGTGGGACATCTACTGAACTCAACAACTATAGGCCCATAGCAATTCTTCCTCCATTTGTTAAGATCCTTGAAAAATGTGTTCACACACAGCCGCTATAATATCTACTACATAATAACCTACTCCCCCCTTCCCAACATGGTTTTAGGCCTAAACATAGCACCACTACAGCCCTCATTAACTTCACTAATTCAATTAACCAGCTCAGAATCAATGGTCACCATGTCTCCTCTTATCTTTCTGGATATGTCAAATGCTTTTGACACAGTTTCCCACCGAACACTTCTCAATTAACTAACCTCCCTAAATCTAAGTCCACTCTGTTATGGTTTCTTATGTATTTATCAGCCCACCATCAAACAATCAAACGGAATTATGAACTATCACCCCTGCTAACTGTCTCAGCTGGTATACCCCAAGGATCAATACTTGGTCCAGTACTATTGTCCACATTCACAAATAAATTATCCAGAGCCACTCAGCATGCAACAATTATTCACTATGCTGACTATTCCACACTTATTTGCTCAGCACTCTCTATCTCTTCACTCCTTCAAACAACCTGAAAAATCTTCTGATGTTCAACTTGTTCTCAACCCAAATAAAACTAAGCTCATGCTCTTTACTAGTAAAAAACACATAGCCACCATCCCCTTCTCTAATAGAACCAGTAGAGCATACCAATATCCTCAGAGTGACCACTGACAACAACCTGAGGTTTGACAAGCACCTAGCCATAACCATCAAAAAAGTATATATCAAACTTGGTTCACGCTACAAGATCAAAGGTTTCCTAACTGACCCTACCAGACAAGCCATATCCAGAACCTACCTGCTTTCCACTCTCCTTTATGCTTCACCTACACTTACAAACCTCAGAAAAACAGAGTTAAATAAATTGGAGTCCTGCTGCAACAAAATAGCAAGATTTGCCTCAAACCGCCCTTACAGATCACACCACTGCAATGCATCACAGCATCTAAAATGGCTAGAACTTCCTAATCTTTCAACCTATAAACAACTAACCTTCATACACTACATACTGAACTACCCAAATAGCTGTCCGTCTCTCAAACACCTTGTTCAACTCTACTCTAGCTTTAGAACACTAAGCTCCACCAACAAAGGCCTGCTAACAGTTATCAAATCTAACAACAGGTTTGGCGATTCCCTCTTGTCGTATGTAAACTCTGGAATACATACCTCAAACAATAATTAATTGCATCACTATAACTAAATGTAAACATCTACTGAAGGAACACCTCATCAACAAGTGGATGTGCTGCTGTACAAACCCAGGCTGAATATACTATCTCTCCCATATAGCTCTAGCAGGGCAAACTATCTTATTTGAACACTCTTCCAGCTTTCTGTCCCCTCCCACTAATTACTAGCATGAACTGACAGCAAATGTCCTGCCCCCCCCCTCTCACTTTCTTACATATCTTGCTCTTTACTACTGTTGAGTCTAAGCATCGATCTTTTTACTCCTTAAGTGTGTTACTATACTACAAGGAATATGTTAATTCCCTATGTGAAATCACTGCGTGTACTAGATAAGTCACTGCTGCTCTATGGTTTAAATAATGCCGCTGTCTTATATAGGCTAAAAACCAATATGGTGTAACTTTTTCTCAGCCTCTGTTAAAATACTGTAGTTACTTGGAATGTTAACTGTTTTAAATATGGTCATGTTACTGTTATATATGGTTATTTGTAAATTTCTTTTTGGAGCTTTTCTCCCAAGACCTCCACTGAAAATGGGTCCTTGTCTACATCTTACAAAAAACAAGTATAATGTAGTGAAGTCCCACGGCTATAGATTAGCTAGAATTGCCACAGAGATGGAACCATTTTTGAGAAACCTGAACAACTTAGAGAATGATTTCTACTGAGAGGTTATGAAAGTCAGATGTTAAAAACACATAGCAATGTGTTTTTGATGTTAACAACACAAAGCAAAAAACACAGCATCAATGGGACCAG
This sequence comes from Protopterus annectens, assembly GCF_019279795.1. Classification (NCBI taxonomy): domain Eukaryota; kingdom Metazoa; phylum Chordata; order Ceratodontiformes; family Protopteridae; genus Protopterus; species Protopterus annectens. The sequence goes on along the minus strand of NC_056730.1, from coordinate 596,294,160 downwards.
ACGGTGCCCCGAGCTGCGTCCTACATGAACTCCAAGAAGAGCTAAACCCAAACATAAAACTACTGTTCAATCTCAGCCTTTCTACAGGATATGTACCCAAAGAGTGGCGTACAGCAACAGTGGTCCCTCTCCACAAAGGTGGTGCCTCAACGGATCCTGGAAACTATTGCCCCATAAGCCTGACTAGCTTGGTCTGCAAAGCTATGGAAAGGATCATCATGGACCTCATAAATAAAGATATTGGGGACCTACAGACACTGGGTTCTACCCAGTTTGGCTTTGTTCCTGCCTCTTAAACCTGGTTGATTTCTTTGATACAGTCACCAAGGCCATTGACAAGGGGAAGGTGGTCCACACAGCCTACCTGGACCTCGCAAAAGCCTTCGATACAATACCCAACTCGGGCATTATAGATAAGCTCACCAACTTAAATATAAACCCCTATGTCACTAGATGGGTTGCAAACTGGCTCAAGGACAGAACCCACATGGTTAGAATTGCTGGAGCCATGTCAGACTCCAAACCAGTTACAAGTGGCATCCCACAAGGCTCAGTCCTGGGACCTCTCTTGTTCGGTATATATTTCTCGGAGATACAGGCCAACATGGAAGGACTGTGGCTGACCAAGTTCGCAGATGACTGCAAACTGGACGCCATAATTGACTCTCCGGCTGACACAAGCATCCTCCAAAAGGGCCTCATAGAAACAGACAACTGGTGCCAGAGCCATGGTCTCAAGCTAAACGCCAAAAAGTATATAGTCATCCCCTTTGGCAAAAACAAAGTGCCCACAAATTACCACATAGGTGGTAATCCATTAAGTACAGAAGAAGTAATTAGGGACCTGGGGACCCAAGTTGATAGTAATCACTCATTTGACAACCACGTGGCCAAAGTGGTTAGAAAAACATTTTATATAGCCCACCTAATCATGAAGGGATTCACATCTAGATCAGGGGAGGTCATCATGCCTCTTTACTCATCCCTCATCAGGCCCATAATTGAGTACAATGCCACTTTTGGGATGTACCTTACCAGACACCTGCAGCAACTGGAAAGACCCCAAAAGTACCTCACCAAGAGTATCAAAGGGCTCAAACAGATGCCATATGCTGCCCGGTTAAAGAAACTCCAGCTCTACTCAGTGGCATACCGCCTGCTCAGAGGCGATCTGTGCCTGATGTATAAAGCCATGTCCAACCCGGAATTAATGGACATGCTGCACCTCAGAAAATCCAAATCCCATCGAGCTACACGCTCGAGAGACTTGAACCTCAGCACTGAAATAAATAGGACATGCTGGAGGGACAGATTCATAACCCAGAGGCTCCCTTCACTCTGGAATAAAATCCCAGTCCAGGTTAGGCAGAGTCCCTCATTGACTCTCTTCAAGAGGAATCTTGATGAGTGGATGGGAGATCGTAGGTTTACCCTTGGTATCACTTCTGTGTCACTGTTAGACAGAGGCACAGTATACTAACCTCGAAAAAGGGCATAGCAAAATTAATTTAAAATGGGTGGCGAAAGCCAAACACACTCTGGATAGGCTTATAAATGCCCTAGGGCAGATAGCCTAGTATGAACCTATGAACCTATGAACCTAATGACTTTGTAATCGCTGATTCTACCCCAGTACCCTTTTCTTATTAGGAGGAATTCTACCTGACTTGCATGCTGGCCACTTTTGTATGTGATCTTGTGACTGTATCTCTTTATGAACCATATGTTGGCTACCATCAAGCCATTTGCCAGATAGAAGTCTAGAATGGCCTCCCCTTCTTTATTTCTGTTGCCCGAACCATGTGGACCTAGACTGTCCTCATACCCTGTTCTGTCTGTCCTGATATATGCATTCAGGTCACCCATTATCAACACCAATTCCTGTTGTCATGCTTTATCTAGTAGGTCCTGCAACTGCTGTCTGAAGGCACTCTTTTCCTCACTATCACAACTTTGCTGTTTGGCATAGGCTGAAATTATGAATACTGCCCTATCATTACACTGGGGTTTAATTGCCATGAGTCTGTCACTAATTCTGATGACACTCTTCACTGTTTTCTGAAGCCTCTCCGTCACTACAATTCCCACCCCCATTTCTAGCCCGTCTTCCTCCTGAGTAGTAGACTGCACTGCCCTTTCACCTTGTCTCCTGGATAATTAGGATGTCCAGCCTCATCTTTACCATTATGTCATTCACTTCCAAGGCTAGTTCTGTGAATCTACATTGAGTGTGGCAAATCTTAGTCCATGTTTGGCAGGTTGATTGGTTTTATGTCCAGCTTTCGCTTAACAGAGCTATCCCAAGTAACACAAGCTGGACACCTTGACATTGGCCAGCTCATAGCTTATTGACCCAGAGTTGCTAGACTTTATGGCAGGCACACATTGGCCAATGGGGGCACATACACCCCTCTTGGTACCACTTGTCACCAAATTAGACAATCTTTAGGGACTTCTCAAAGGCAAACCTCCTTCAGCTGTAGAAGTCCTATGCAATATTCCTAGCAATCCCCTGCAAATGGAACCAAATAATGGGGCTTATACATTCACTTCCATTTTTTTACCAGCACTTAAACAGCTGGATGGAAGGGTCTGTACCTGCCCACCCTAGGTATAATGGTAAATTCAGAATTAAAACTCTTTGGCGGAATTCCCATTTTAACTGTATAACTAAAGAAGAAAAATAATGAAAAGTTGTAAGAAATCCCCATCCTAGTACCTAAAGACCATACAAAACGTGCCAGCAAGGAGCTTACGAGCACTATTAAATTATGGGAAGCAAAGTACAAACAAGGGTGCCACAGAAAGCAAAGGAAACTACAATTATTTCTTCATTTTTGTCAGTAACTTAAAGAATAACTTTCAAAAATGCACTGAGCTCATCCATAATAATAATACACATTCCAATTCTATATTAGCTAACAGATTTAGTAATAACTTTACCCCACCTAACCACATTGCTCTGCCCACCATCTCTGAAAATTTAGATTTCCCCTGAAATCACAGTGGAATATATCTTAGAGTCTCTCCCAAGGCTAAAAATAATGTTTCTTTTAGGCCAGATGACATAGCAGGCTGCATCTCACCAGTGCCAAGTGTGCACAGTCTGAACATCTACTTAAACTGTACAGCCTATAGACCGTGATTGTACCTGATGTCTGGAAAACACCCACTGTGGCTGCTCTACAAAAAGGTGCAGCCTATAAAAGTCCATCAGACTCACCAGCCCCATATATAGAATGTAATCCATACAGCAGAACTCATTTATGTGGATATAGGCATTTTAACTGATCTACTCCCTATTCCGTTTGGTTTTCTGAAGGACAGGTCCTGTCTCCTTAGCATATTTGTTTGAAAATGTTACAGAGTCCATGGAAAGTGGCTACTTGTGCATATTGTGTAACTTGGCTTGGTTAAGGATTTTGTTACTATCACCACGTTAGACAAACTTAATGTAAACCTCTGTGTTGTCCACTGAATTGCAAACTGGTTATTTGACAGATCCCACATAGTGAAAGTTGTTGGTAACCTCTCTGAATGTAAAATTGTAATTAGTGGGGTAGCATAGGGGTCAGTGTTGAGCCTTCTCTTTGATATTTATTTTGCAGAAAACCAAGCCAATATCCCTGAAGTGTGGTTGACTAAGTTTGCTGGTGACTGCAAGCTGGGCATTGATATCAGCTCTCCGCAAATACTAAACTGCTCCAACAAGGGCTGCAATACTTACATACCTGGTATACTGAAAACAGTCTCAAGTTACATGCAAAAAAGTGCAGTGTAGTAGCATACTGCAAAAAAAGCTGCTTCCACCTCATAAGGCATAAATTATACCTCTCTTTATACAGACACTGTTGTAAGATACATGGGTACTTTTCTGGACAGCGTTCTTTCATTTCATCATTAGTAAATCCTTATCTCTGCCCAGTTCATTTCCAAGGGGAATATCTTCAAGATTCAAAGAAGTTATCCTACCCTGTGCTCTTTCCTTTTCAGACTCATTATTGAATACAATCCCCCCTTTGGTATGAACAAATCCAAGCATATTGCTCAATTGGAAAGACCCCCAGTGATTTTATCCTGAAAAAATTTCAAGCCTTTAAATCCTTCAACTATCCAAATTGAATAGCACAATTCCCTTTATACTCAGTGGCTGCCAGCTGCTCCAAGGTGAACTGTGTATCATTTTTCAAGCTATGGAAGACCCAGACCATAGCTGACCTACTGCAAAACCAGTAGCCTTACAAATATCTGTACTAAGAACCTAAATTTCCACCAACAAATAAACAAGACCCTCAGAAGGGATAGGTGGCTTACTTAGCATATTTCCATTCTATGAAATAAGTTACCACTACAGGTCAAGCAAAGTATTAGTATGTCTGACTTTAATGCTAGTCTTGATGATTAGATGGGTAGACACAAATTTACCCCAGGGTTGTCACACTTGGCGCTACTTTATCTTGGAGGTAAGCATTATAAGTGCTCATAAAGGGTAGCAAGAACTTTTAAATGTGTTTCCTTTAAGATGTATTTGGCAAGGCATCTTATGGTACTTGTAATTGCTTGCATAATATTGTTCCTTTGGTCGTATGTACTCATTTAGTAGCTATAAATATTAAAATACATTTGCAATTGCAATGTTCCGAAGTCCCTACAATGCAGCACTGTCGTAATAAGCAGTGCTACCTGCTTGTATAGCTTAATGTTTGCAATATAGTATACGCAATAAAGAATTCATTCCTCACAGTAAGTAACAGTGAGAGGAAGAAAAATAAGACGGGACATGTTAATCATCTTACAGAAACAAGAAAGCAAACCACTGCTGAGTATGAGGGAAGGCTAGAAAATAAATATAAAACAAATTCAGAGAATTTGCCTGCTAATAGAAACTGAAAATATCATATACAAATGGCAGTTACAGGAAGATCAAAAAGCTATCCAGAGAAAGTCTGAACTCCTTTACCATATTTTTATATCAAAGAGAACACAAAGCTGAATGAAAATGTTGGATATGTTTTTATCATATTATGAAGACACCCAGTACATTGTGGACCAGATATTATATAAGCTGTGTGATTCCAAAAGGGTTAGGATAGTATTGTAGATGGGCTTCACCATCCTGAAACACACCCAGAGTACTGAAAAATCTACCTGTGTCCCTGGTATGATTTCATACGGTAGGGAGAGTATTTCTAAGACTACTCTATGTTACTTTAGTGCGACAACCCTAAGAAACATACACTAAGCCAAGATGAGTTAATGAGACCCATTTACACTGAATCTTCCTGAATAACATTACATATTTGTGGTCAGAGCCAGATCCAGCACTAGGCAACCAAGACAATCACCTAAGGCCAACTGGCTATGAGGGGCCCACTGGCTGAGGGATTAATCTTTTTAATAAAAAAAAGAAAATTAAATTTTTAAGGGCATTCTTCTTTAAGACCACCCTTTTGCTTCTGTGTGTGATGATCGGACAGATCTCTTGTTTATGTCCTTCTTTCTGAGTTCAGTGCTCATGGAATTTATATACAAGAAGACATTTCTGTGTTGTGAACCACTGACAGGCAAGTAGGGAGGGGGGTGTTCATGAGTGTGAAATGCCCTAGTTAGGGATAACAAGTGGTAGCAGTGATTTATATAGGTTCAAATTCTGAACCTTAGTTACAGATAACAAGAGCCTGAATCCTCTACCCCAACTACCAAGCTGCTAAAAAAAATTTTTCAAGTGCATTTTCAAGGAATTGAGTTTCAAGTGCATTTTTAAGGAAATGAGCTTCAGGTGCATTTTTCAAGAAACTGTGAGCTTCAAGGAAAGATAAATTTACTGATGCTCATGTTAAGTCTGTTTATAATGTGCAACTATTTTGTTTAGCAAATGGTATCACTACTGTGCTATTGAATTGGAAAGCATCCTTAGTAGCACAATAGGTAGCATATTTTTATTTTTGATGCCGAAGGCTGTGGGTTCTTACTCCCACAGCAGGTAGATGGATTGCTGATAGTGTGTTGTACTTTAAGGGGGTGGGGTGCTGCAGTCCTGGGTATCTCCTCCTCTGGATGAGGTGACTAGTAAGTATGAATATTGTGTCAGTTTGCCATCTATTCCCTATTGCAATATTACCGGCTTACCATTTTTTTAATGTAATACAGGTAATTTGTTATTTAAGGGTAGCAGGCACTGAATTTGTAGATGAAACACTGAAATTTAAAGTTGTTTGCTAGCAGCAGCTTCTTCATTAGCTACAAATCTCTTTAAAGTGGAATAATTCAGATGACTTTTACATGTGCAGAGATTGTTCATATTGACTGATATTGATGGATTTTAATGACAGAAGTTTGAGTGGCGTTTTATGGTTGAAATGTTCTGAATTAGGCAGTTTTGTCATTATTGGTTTATACATTTTGTTTCTTTGCTTACTGGAAAAATGTTCAAAGCTATATATTTTTTATTTATTTATTTTATTTATCTTACATTTGTTGACCAGGATAGTCCAACTGGAAACATGTCCATTTTCGGCGGATGCGGGAGAAAAGCTCCAAGGTACAAGCAGAAAGAGATTACATGGTTCATGTTAAACACTATTTACAGACTCTTTATATACGCAAGTTATACAATTTAAGAATTCACATGGTAAAAGAATTTTAGAAAACATCTGAATTGCAATAAAAATATTAGATGCCATCATAAGGAAAGAGCTAGTCAGGCTTGGTACAAGGACATAGCCAGTTTAGTTTTAAATACTGTTTGAGTCTTTTCTTAAATTGACTCAGGGTAGATTCTAAGGTGATGTCAGTGGGGAGAGAGTTCTAAGTTCTACCTACAGAGTTGGCAAACAGAGAGACACCAGCTGAATTATTAGTTTTGACAGTTTGAACTAGCAATCTACTGGAAGAGCGAAGTGGTCTGAGATTGTTGTATGGGTTAATAATGTTTTAAAGTCCAGGTGTATTGTCAGGTTGGTTAAGTATTTTATATGCCACTATAAGTTGGTTGTACTGAATCAGGCTGGGCATTTTTAACCCCCCAAGATAGTTTAGGTTGTTACAGTGGTGTGTCCTGAAGAGCATCCCGGTGGCAAACCTGGCAATGTGATTGTAGCAGCTAGAGAGTTTGCTAAGATTAAATTTGCTTAAGTTGGTGAGTAAAGGGGGTGCATAGAGGAGAGTCAAGAGTAGATGAGAATGTGCAATGGCAGTTCAAGCTAGTCGGGTTAGGAAGGGTTTAATCTAGTATAGTGACCCAAGTTTTGTATTGATGGTTTTGATAGTTTGGTTGACATGCATATCAAATTTAAGATTATTATCTATGATAACACCTAGGAGGTTTCATATAGGTGTCTGGGGAGATTGTAGTACCATTGTTAGATTTTATGGAAAAGGATAATGCAGTGGACCTATGAGTAGATGAGAAAAGTAGCAACTTTGTTTTATTGGGGTTTAAGATCAGACGACATTCAGAAAGCCAGTTTTCAACTATGTTAAAAGTTTTCTGGGTTGATGTCCACAGATCTGACTGGGATGTAGCACAGCAAATCAGAGTGGAGTCATCTGCATATTGAATACAGTTAGCATTTGGCATGACCGTGTGGAGGTCATTAATGAAAATGGAAAACAGAAGAGGTCCTAGTATAGAACCCTGGGGGACTCCAAGGGTATTAGGTAGGAGGTTAGATAGTTTGTTCTGCCATAGGATGGCCTGCTGTCTACCACTCAGATAAGATTGGAACCATTGAAGAGCTTTATTATCTAAGCAAATTATTTTCAGGGTGTGGATTAGTAGCTGGTGATCAACCATATCAAAAGCTCTAACAAGTGGTGCAGTATTATACAAGAGATATAATTTAATGCAACCAAGAAGGTGAATTAAACAACTTATGCAATTTTGCATGGTCCTAAAAATGTGAGCAAGGGGTCTATGATTTGAAAACAGCCCAAAGGTGAACTTTATCCACCACTAGCTAAATGCATTTTCTTTAAATGTGGGTTTCAATGCTATTTCAATGAATGTGAGTTTTAAGGGCAGATATATTTTAATGCTAAGTCTGTTTTCATTGTCAGACTGTATTGCTTTGTTTAGCAAATACCCATCAGTGTTTGTGCTGTAAAATTTGAAATAAAAGTTTTAAATTAAATCCAAATATCTGTAATCATTGTAGAAGTAAAGCAGAACACAGTCCGCACACTGCGAGGTTTGAACAACATTTATGGTAACTGGGGAGAAAAACCAAGTAATGGGATACTGGAATGTATGTATGAGGGGGCCCTGATCCATTACCCTGCCTAAGGCCCCATTGACCATGATACTGCTCTGTTTGTGGTATAACCAGAACCCCAATGTAGCCATAGAAGTAATTTACTGCCAGCCTTCCCCACAGCTCCTCCTGCAATTTGGATACAATAATAAAAGCATAACAGTAAAAAGGCTGCCTTGAGTGCATGATCGTAAGTGAAAATCTAGGAGTGAGGGGGTGGAACAGGCTGTGAGGCTGCACTACCAAAGTACAGGTATGCACCACTTTACATCTGGGATAGGTTTTATCTCACAGAACGTTAAGTGAGACGAACGTTAAGTGAGACGAACGTTTAGTGAACACCATATTCTTTACATTGTGCTTTAATTGACATCCTTCTGCATAGCATCCAACCCCATTTAAGTCCACTTAGTACAGCATGGACATAAATGCGGTCAGACATTGTATGGAAGGATGTTAAGCTGCGGACACCTGAACAGCTGAAATTTTCACATAGCGGCTGGTTTGAGTTGTCACCTGTCTCTACAGTTGACAACTCATAGTAAAGACAACCTCCAGCAACCTACTCACAGCTGTATACTGGTACTGGTACTATGGGTTACTGAGTTTTCTACCATGTAAGGCCAGCAGTATCAATACTGATATACAGATGGAGCATCACCTATGCCAGAAAGGCCCGCCCATTGGAATGTACATCACTGTTACTCAGACATTCTACACTAGCATTTAACACTAATATAGAATTTCTATAGTCTATAATGTAGTGAGCCCTATTATTAGCCTCTGTACCACAAGGAATCTTGAAGCCCTTGTATTGCACTTAGGAATAATGTTACAATTTAGAGGATTAGTGTTAATGTTAGGAGCGACATACTACCCCAGGCAGAATTTCTTTTGGTATCTGGCCCAAGATCTTTTCTTACTACTATTCACTAAAGTTTAGAAAAAATTACAAAATCTACTTTATTCATTTATTTATTTATTCATTCATTCATTAAAGTATACTACTTTAACTAGTTAAAATGCTATAATGATATTAATGGTTCTGAAAAGAACCACATATGATATTTTTGTTTAATTAAACACTAAAAGTTTCTCTTAAGCTTCCTTCTGAACCAGAATACACATCTATGTTCAGTGTATTAAATTTCTGTGGAGCCCAAACTACTTAGTTTAAGATTACTTTCAATTACCCCTGTGTGTCTTCGGATATTACAAAAAAGTAAGAGCCATTTCTCCACCAATTAAAGAAGTTCACAGCTACCAGTCATTACAAAGAGAATATATTGCTTAGTAAACAGTAACACAGATCCAGGGAGGGTGGCCTAATTGTTAAGGTGTTTGCCTTACAAACATAAGGTGCAGGGTTTGAGTCTCACAAGGGGTGATTGGCTAGGCTTAAAATGGCTCACAAGGGCAGTTAGCTTAGTACTAATCTATGAACCTATAAGATGTTAATGTTAACATTCTTCTGATTTCAGCATATAGTAGTTCTTCTGAAATTATTGATATAAAAACAAGTCTAATGCTACAGAAAGAAAGAAAAAACATGGTAATGTTGCAAGCAGTGTGAATGAAGGCAGATATTTTAAATATGTGTAGCATACTGTCACCTCGGGGTATAGTGCTCATTCCATGATGTGTTATCAGCTGACGAAGGCTTAATAACGTAAGTAATAGTTGATGCATATTATTGTACAGACGAGATAGTTATGTGAAGGATTTGATAACCAGCACCATGTTATTTAGCATGGCAAATGATTATGTATTAAGCCTAAAGATAAAATTTGCACAAAAATTCAAGTGCTATGCACTGTACTAGCATGTTAAGAAAGCTGTTACATATTCCGGCATAATTCAATTGCCTGTGGATGCAGAGTGTTATCCAAACATATTCTGATAATTACTGTGTAAGTAAGACTACGAAAAAGCAATGCCTTGGATAAGCAATGTGTACAAAACTTGGACATATATATTATTATGTTCAGATCTGGCGGTGGACAGTCATACTGATTTTTTTTCTTTCTTTAGCAAATAACTAGGTGTCAGTGAAATTATTTATTTTTTATTTATTTTTATTTTACATTTGTTAAAGAGATACTTCTCAACCTCTTGGACCAAAAATTCTGGACAAAAACAAAAAATAATGGGAATGCAGACCCAAAATCAAAAGCAGACTTTAAATATTGCTCTTATAGACATAGAAAATTAATAGAATAACACATTTTAGATTAGCTTGTATTTTCTGAAAAATATGAAGTCTGAAACTCAGGTGTTCTACAGCCACTCAAGCCCCAGCTGCTCGAATTCCACTAACTCACAGCCAGGGATTTGTACAGCTGTAACTCCATCTGCCCAGCTGCTCAAATTCCACTAACTCACAGCCAGGGATTTGTACAGCTGTAACCCCATCTGTCCAGCTGCTCAAATTCCACTAACTCACAGCAAGGGATTTGGACACCTGTAACCCCATCTGCCCAGCTGCTCAAATTCCATTAACTCACAGCCAGGGATTTGGACACCTGTAACCCCATCTGCCCAGATGCTCAAATTCCATTAACTCACAGCCAGGGATTTGGACAGCTGTAACCCCATCCGCCCAGCTGCTCAAATTCCACTAATTAACAGCCAGGGATTTGGACAGCTGTAACCACATCTGCCCAGCTGCTCAAATTCAACTAACTCACACCCAGGAATTTGGACAGCTCTAACCCCATTTGCCCAGCTGCTTGAATTCCATTACCTCACAGCCAGGGTTTGGACAGCTGTAACCACATCTGCCTAGCTGCTCAAACTCCACTAATTCACAGCTAGGGATTTGGATAGCTATAACCCCAGCTGCTCAACCAGGTTCTTAAACTCAAACATGAGTTCAGTGACACAGCTGCCACAACAGACAGATGCAAGCAAATGCTCACAGTGAACCAGGTAAGTGGAGAAGGGAAACGGGTGAGTGGGTTAAGGGTTAGGAAGGGGTGGAGGATTTTAGGTCAACAGAGTGATCAGAGAGTAGTGGAAGGTTATGGTTAGGGACAGGAAGGGGATTTTAGATTTAGGGAGCAATCAGGAGATTAGGGGTAAGAAGGGGAGAGGGATTTTAGGTTTAGATGGTTATTTGGAGATTAGGGTTGGGGGAAGGGAGATTTTAAGCTTAAGGGGTGATCGGAAGGTATTGGAAGATTAGTGTTAGAAATAGGAAGGGGGTTTTAGGTTTCAGGAATGATCAGAAGGTATCAGAAGGTTTGGTTTAATAAGGGGAGGTGAATTTTAGGTTTAGGGAACAACTGGGAGATTAGACTTGGGGGGGGGTTAGGTTTTGGGAGCAATCAGGATCCTAGGTTTAGGGACTTAGTGGGTTTTAGTGTTAGGTTCAAGGTTCTAGGATGAATAGTTAGCCTTTGGTTACTTCACAGGGATTGAGTTAGTGGGAGTTATTGCACTTGCCAACACGAGCGAGTGCCAACAGAGAAGTTTGCCATGAGGTAATGGTATGCAAGCACTTGTAGCAGACCCCTAAAACTCACATCTGCCATTATTTAGTGACTTTAATCCTTAATGATTTGCCAGTAAACATAAATTATACTGGGAACAGAACAAAAATACAAGGCAAAAAAATTGGACATTCTGTAAAAATCTGGACAGTCCAAAAAGTAATTATGTAAATATGAAAGTGACCAAACACATCAATTAGAGAATAAAACTTTTTTTACAACTGCTGGTGAAAGGTATTATAAATTACAGGAACATATTTAAAGAGAGCATCTCCTTAAAGTTTTAACATGATTACAACTCTTTTTATTAATTATTTTATGTATATATGTAACTGTTGTTTACAGTATTAAAATTTGTGCCTTCAGAAAGTCTTTGTTTTGGTTAAAAAATAAGAAGTTATAAAAAAGTTTTATTCTTTAATTCAATGCTCAGTCACTTTTTTATTTGCAAATTGACTTTTATTACTATATGGTTTGCATGTTCTATTTGTTAATCTTTTCATTTTTTGATAGAAATTCACTCTGTAACTTTATAACCTGGGGAAATAGTTTAGTGTGATGACCTAGGATGTAATACGCTCTTGTGCTTCACTAAGAAAAAGTAAGGATTACCTGATAAAAATGTAGGTGATCACAATATAAATAAAAACAGCAATTGATCTACTGCAGATGGCTGATCATAGTCTTTCCAATAGCTGTTTTGTTTTCCTAAGTCCTCCCACCTATGTAATGAAGCATTAAGAGATATGTGGGAGCTACTCTAATAGCCTTGGCTTCATGTTTGTAATTGTTCATTACATATGGCGCATGCATTCACTGCATATATCAACTATTTTTTCTTTCTTTCTTTCATGAGTTATTTTCAAATCATTCCTATATGCCAAGCTGTCAAGTATTTGCCAGGATATGGAGGAACGCAGCAGAGTGTCAGTCATCAGTATGCACTACATAATTTCGATTTCTGGCACGGCCCTTGGACATAGCCATAAATGGCCCATAGGTCCAGACTAATATATCAGTTCATGAACAGAAAACAAACAAAAAACTATTCTGCTTGCTCTGAAACTACAGATCATGAAGCACATAAGCAGGATAGATGGAATTTGAAGAAGGGTGATGTCGTACAAAGATGGCTTAGAGAAACTCATTCTTTCTGCCACAGATGTAAGAGGAGAAAGATACTTCAGGAATAGAAAGGTAGAGACAGCAGATGTGTTACAGGGTCTGAAACATTTTTTAGAAAATAAAAACAAACAGTTGGTCAGTATCTAGAGAGTATACTAAAAAATTGTATCAGATCGTAAGAGATGATGTGCCAAGTATCAGAGGGTGCGCTATCAATGAAGAGAGGCTGTAGCAGCAAAGTTAGTAAGGAAACTCAAAACTGTGTGAGAGAGATATATGCAATAATTCAGAAGTGGCAAGTAACCTTGGAGACAAGATGCCCAAAATGCTGGGTAGGGCACTGTAAAGAAAAGATATGAAGACTTCTGTGTAAATACCAGATTCTATAGGACTATTTTCCATGCAGGCTAATGATTACAAGAGTAAATCTATGCATAATAATCTCACATGTATTAATAAAATCTGCCTTTGCAAGTTGCAACTTATTATTTATACATTCAGAGCTGAAGCAGACACCAAATTAATAGACATTTTCATAGTTTCTGCTCTGCAGTCAGCATGCATCATGACTTCAGCTAAGAAAGCCTGCTGTCTTGTGAAACTGTAGAGCTGGCCATGTACTGCTCTCACAACAAGGTAATCACCCTTGTCCATGCAGAGGCAAAAGTGTGCATATTTCACAGTAGGGCTGCAAACAGGTCCACTCCTGTGCTCATCCACCAATTATTCTGCAGACTCAGCTGCAGCTAAACAGGTTCTGGCCAGAGTTCAAAACTTTTACTATCAAGTGTAATACTTGTCACTATGATTTTATAAATTTCTGTAGATCTTTATTTTCTTCTGATCTGATGGGAAGCTGCAGGTCTATCTGGCATTTAGTGACATAGTTATGTCTTTTCTAATAGAAGTGTATAGCTATTTACAGGAAACAAGCGTACTTAAGGTGTATGTTGCTCATGTCACTACTGTGTAAAAACCTGTAATACCAGCACAAAATTAAATCGTAAGATTTATATGAGACAGAAACACGTCATAATTCACTTTCTGTGAGTGGAAATACACACTCACACATACACACACACACACACACACACACACACACACACACACACACACACACACACACACACACACACAACTAGCTCTCTCAATCTTCTCTGTTTCATTTGTGTGGTTGATCCACTGTATGACAGTAAACTATATATTTAGTCAGACAATTTCAGCATAATTCTGTTAACAGCCCCCCGACCCCACCCAAAAAGAATGTGAAATAACTCTATGTCTGTTACTGCTTCCATCCAGCTGGAATCTGTGTAAAGGCAATGATTTGCAATGTAACTCTGTAAGTGAAGGAATACAACATTACTCATTCTCTTGAGTGAATTGTTTACTAGAACCTGTCCCTAAACAGAAGCCTTCTGACAGTCGTTCTTCCTGCTGGTGTGTGTTATTTGTTAAGCTTATTCTTTAATTAAAACCAAATACTTCCACTATAATGTTTTGCTTCTGCTGACGCTTCAAAACAGGATTGTATCCCCTTTTCCTATCACTTCTCCCACTTTATTGACTGATTAACTCATCCACAAGCATTAAAAAATGCTGTGGTTGGCCAAAATGGCTCTGATGTAAAACAGACATAAATGGATTAGAAATCTGTAAAACACAAAACTGGAATCTATAAGCCTAATCAGCCCGATTATCACAGGGTAGCACATTACCTACTCCTTACATGAGTTAGACCACATACTTACATTGCCATTATTTTATTTATTTATTTTACATTTATTTGCCAGGATGGTCCAACTGGGACAGTGCCCATTTTCAGCGGAGGCCTGGGGAGAAAAGCTCTAGCCTAAGCTTACATAAAATTTATCACATCAAGTAATATAAATTATAGACACAATTGAGTGTTAACACATTTACAGGATCAAAATGTAAAAACACAAATATATACATAGTATCAAATAGAACAAGACTGTAAACTCTTGACTACAGATAAAAACATGGTTGAACCTATCTATGTTATTTGAAAGCTTCAAGACTTGGACTGTAGTAGGTTCATAGGTTAACTACCCTTGTGAGCTATTGGAAGCCTAGCTATTTCCCCTGTGTGAGAATCAAACCCTGCACCTTGTCTTTATAAGGTAAGCACCTTAACCATTATGCCACCCCTTCCTACTCAGTATGCAAACCAAGCATTCTTTCTAGGGATAAGATACCAATTTTTCATTCACATAACTGTTTTGTATCAGCATTAAATGCAATGTTTTGGGCTCCTTGAGTAACTGTCTTTGCAAATCCTTTTAGGAAAGGAATTAAATGCACTGATATGGCAATGGGTTATAACAGAAATAATTTAAAAATTCTAAAAGTAAATGAACTTTAGTAATAATGTAAAATTGCACACAGAAATGTTCGAGTTTTGCACATATGGTAATGGGGATGCATTTGCAGACGAATGCATAACTACATGAAGTGTAGTAGCTATTTTTTCTGCTCTTAGGGTCTGTTCAATATACCATTAATGTGCTGTTACAGTATATAGCAAATGTAAATGGCAAGTCAATGGAAAGCAGAATTGATTTCCTCATCTGAACAATAAATAAATGGTGACTGCTGATGCTTAAATAATTATCTCATCACTGCTCTGTAATCTGCTCCCCAGACCTCATGTTACTGTATCAGTAGGAACAGCACCAATTATAAAAGTCTCCAGTGGTCTAACAAGATAGACACTGTGGCAAGTGAACGGCCCCCAGGTGCAGCCCAGTCACTGACAAGTATTTGCCAAAGTTGACTATGAGAAGAGCTGTTTCTAATCTGAAAACCTGCTGTAGGAACTAAGAAGTGAAAAACTGGCTGAGTTCCAGCCACTGAACTCAAGCTGGGAACTTGGCAGGTCGTTGATTTCATTCTGTAATGCACTCTGTACAGCTGGTATTTGCATTTCTTTGTTCCCTGACTGTTTCATCACACATCATATGCCTTTAATTTTAAGTGACACTGAGTACCTTGTCTTTTCATAATAAAACTTTGTCGTATAAGTAATCAGTGATGTTATGAGACTGTAATGCCTCATCCCTTCTACAAGACCATATTCTGTGCACCTGACCAGAGGTGCTTATGTCATTCTATTTACTTGTTTGTTCTGTTCCCCTGGCATTACCTACATTCTCTCTATGTTTACAGCTACTTTAGTGGGCCTGAAAATATTGCTGTATTCTTTTCTAATTTCTCCATATCATTTGGGTTTCTAATACCATGATGGGAAAGGGACCCCATTCCTAACTCACGCTATAATAAAGTTCATGAAATTAGTATGGTTTCAATCTTTGATGTTAGCCAGAAGTGCACTTCACAGAACCTGCAATGTATTCAATAATGACAATCACAATTCATACAGAGTTACATGTATCGGCAACATATCTAAGTACAATTGTAAATTATTTTTTATAAGACCGTTCCTCCTACTACTATTGGAACTGTCTGGGTATCCTTCTTCCACACTCCCTTCATTTCTGCCTGTGAATCCTGGTATTTTATGACTTTGTATCTCTCTGTATGTAAAACACTATATTATACAATTCTTCCTCTAAAACGTGCATGCTGATTGGCCAGCCCAACCAGCGTGCCCGTTGTAAATCCCTCAATATACTAACGGAAAGAGGTCCGGTCGCCCAGACTTTTTCTGTTAGTGTAAAACACTGTCTCACTATGTTAAAAGAATTTAACATAGCAACACAGGTTTAAAAAAAGCAACGCAGATCTCCGTTGCTTTTTTTAAAGCTGTCTCGCTATGTTAAACTCCTTTAACATAGCGACACAGTGTGTAAAAAGCAACGGAGATCTTGCGATCTCCGTTGCTTTTTTTTTTAAACCTGTAATCTATCCAATCCATACTAAGATTCTTCCCCTTTTTACAGTTTTTCATTATGACTTTATTTAACAACAAATGAACCTTTGTTCCATATGACTTTCTTTTATTACCATTTTGTTCTATTGCTATGATTGAGTGTTCTTCTAAATGACTAAACTCTGTCGGCATCAATTCCAGTGTATAGTTTATGTGGGTTCTTAAATGGCAAAGAAGGCATCTGTGCTACAGTGCCAGTTAATTTAATCGCTTGGAAAAGTGATGGAAGTACTGCTTGCATTATGTCTAAAAGTATGTTACAACACATCTAATGATATAATTTCCAACGTCTTTCAACAGTAGCATTAGCGGGGGGTTTTTTTGGTAAATGTAATTTATACTGTACACTTTTTGCAGTCATAAAGTGCTGATACACGATTTCTCTGTGAACTTCTTTCTTTATTGGAATTAAATTGTTTTGCTGCTGTTGTTCAAGATGAAGTAGGAAAAAACACAGATATGCAAGCAGTCAGAATATCTGCTGATTTTTGGGAAGGGCTGTAGTCGATGGATTGCTTGTGATCCCTCCCACTCTCGTGGATGCACATCCATTTACCCTGGCATCTGAGTTAACCTCTAAGTAAACTAGTTTCCATCTGCAAAAAGCACAGTAACTAATAAGAATATATTAAATGAACCAGAGGAAAAATCCACTACTACAATACCAATAACCAAAGAAAATCAGCTAAGGCACACAACTGCTGAAGGACCACAAGCAAGGGAAATGTAAACACACTTTAATAACAGCTAAATAAGTGCTTTCATACTGTGACCATTCAGGACTTCTTCAGAATGAAACAAATAAAACACTCAAAACACTGTTAAATGGCTTCTCTTCATTAAAAAATGCCAAAGTAATTTAAAGGGATATGCTCATACAAAAAAATCAATTAAATATTTCAAAATAACTCCTAAGGTTAACTAAAACATATTCCTAGGAATTCCTAAAATTTTAAAAGCATATTAACTGCTTGCAAAAAGACAGTGGCATACAAAACCATCCAGCTTTAAACCAGCAAGTCCATTAAGTGAACAATCCATAACATTATTTAACCTGTACTAAACAGGCAGGGTGCTAAAAATATATATACTAACTATCCATATTTTTCATTTAAACTCATTTATGCTAAGTTGCAGAATATAAAATTACAAAAGTGTATAAAATATATATAAAAATATATAATATATATATATATATATATATATATATATATATATATATATATATATATATATATATACACACACATACAATTCTAATACCTATTAAAAAGTGGAACAAAAAATAAATATTCAAACCTTTGAAGCTCTACACTTTAAAATAGGTTTAAAAGAAAATTAATCATTTAATCCTGGACCAGTAAAAGCATTTAATTTAAACTGCCAACACGTCTCCCTATAGCAAAGCCAATTTTCCCACTCACATCCCCCCCCAGGGTCCACGTTAACCTGCTCTAAAATACCAAATAACAACTCTGTATGTGTTGATTGTATAAGGGAATGTTTAAACAAAGAATTATTAGAGTTCATCCTAATACTATATATATATATATATATATATATATATATATATATATATATATATATGTTCATAGATACATTTACCTAAAGATCTCTCAGTCTTTCCAACATAAAAACACTGGCAGACCTTACACATAGCCAGGTAAATGATCCCCTTACTAGTACAATTACCCTTGTTAAAGTAAATCTTACTTTGAATATTATTTCCCAAAGTAATGGTCTCTTTCTCATAAATATATTTGCAATACGAACATCTACCACATTTTTTTAGTTCCAGCATATCTTGTCTTTTCTGCCCTACAGCCTTTCTCAAATATTTGTTTAAGATTTTTTCTTGTTTTAAAAACAAACTTGGGACCCGTTCCCAATTTTCCAACCATTTTGGGGTTAAACCTTAACATCTTCCGACTGTTAGTAACTACATCCTTCACCAAATTGGCAGCATAATTATATTCCAATACTAGTGTTCTCTTAAAGTCGTGATTTAACTCTATCTGCCTAGTAGATGCCACTGTCAGTTTATTTCCTAAAAGTGGCACAAATTTTGTCCCCCAAACCTCTTGTGCAACTTCAGCTACTAAACTTTCCAGGTAATCTCTCCCTAAAAATAAATTAGATATACACTTTATCTCTTCAAAAAAAGTCATCAACTTGAGAGGTCATCCTTGCTGCTCTAACCATCTGACCTTTCACAATACTTTTTTTCTGCTTGAAAGGGTGGGCACTAAAATATGGTAGGTAAGAATTACTAATCATAGGATTCCTATAAATCCTAGATTTGTTTCCCCTCAAAAATGTCAATGCTTACATCTAAATAATCAATTCCTTTGTTGTCATAGTTATGTGTGAACTTTAAAAATTAGTAGTTTCACTCAAAAGCTCAACAAGCATCCCAATGGAGGTTTCAGGTCCTTCCCATATGACAAAGATGTCATCCAAATATCTCCTATATAGTTTAATGCAGTTCCAAAATTCTGATCCAAATACATATTTTACTTCCCAGTGTAATAAAACCAGGTTTGCATATAAGGGGGCACAAGCTGCCCCCATTGCACCTCCCTTCATTTTCTTGAAGGTTTCGCTTTTGAAATACACAAAGTTGTTTTCCAATACCACCCTCATAAGATCCACAAATAGGTTTAAATCCTTTCCTTTCAAAGGCTCCATTATATTTAAAACTTCAAGAAAAAATCTAACCCTTCTTTCTTAGGTATAGATGAAAATGAATCGATAACATCTGTACCAAGAAACAGTGTTTTCTCCGTGACCAAATCTGGATTAAGGTTCCCTAAAAAATCCCATGAGTCTTTCATTAAATGTGGAAATCTTCTTACTGTAAATTTTAGAGTGATACAAAAAGACTGTTATTGGGTGTGTCTTTGAACCCCCACCTGCTACAATTGGCGTATAGGGGGGTTGGTGGTACTTTTGTGAATCTTGGGGATACTGAAAAATGGTGGTATCCTGGGCTTTCCAACTTTCAAAAATTCATAGGTTTTAGGGGTGATCCTATTTTCTAACAAAAGGTCCTCTAAGAAAAGATCTATTTTTCTATGTGCAATGTTAATGTCATTCTTAGAGACTGGAAGATAAGTTTGTATATCCTGTAATATCTGTAACATATTAAAAGAATAATCAATAGCATCTACCAAAACCATACCCCCACCTTTATCTGGTTTCATAATTCTCAGTTCTGTGTTGTGCACCAGCTCATTTAAAACTTCCCTTTCCCCTTCAGTTAAATTATATTTTTTGTAATATTTCCTGTTGTTATATTTATATTTACTGACAACCTGGTCAGAAAAGGAAGAATAAAGGTCTGCTATACTTGTAAGGCTGACAAAACCAAAAACTGTGACAAACTTAAAAACCAAAATAATGAATCCAAGCTGGAGCAGACGAATAAAAAACACAATTTAATATGAGCGCTTTCGGAAAAGGCGATGCTTCTCCTTCATCAGATACACAAAAATATATGTGAACTTAAATGTGATTTTATACCAAAGTCTCATCTCAATTAATTAATTAAACAGTCATGTGGTACTATCATCTAAAAGTGACCGTACAGCTGAAAACAAATACTAAAACATCTAAACTCTTACCAACAATTTTATGTGGTTTGAAGGACAGATTCACCTTCAAAAAAGCGGAGTAGCCATGGGGTCTCTGTGTGGAGGAAGCTTTGCCAACTGCATCATGGCACACTGGGAGAAAATGATATTATTTAACAACACACTGTTCCAGGAACATGTCGCTTGGTACACTCGTTACCAAGACAACATATTTCTTATATGGAAAGGTCCCAGTGAATTAATCCCTGAGTTCATTGATATTATCACGCCTCTAACAAACTTCCTCAAATTTACTTTTAACCTACAAACTGATTCTATTAATTTTCTTGATATTCATTTACATAAAGATCTTCTTAATTGTAGGTTTAAAAGTACTATTTATAGGAAGCCTACATATTCCAATTCATTCCTCCATTTTTCTAGCTGCCATCCCTACTACCAAAAGAGAGCAGTGGTAAAGGGACAAATGGTTAGGGCAGCTAGAATGATTTCTGATGAAATAGATTATATGGAAGAATGTGATCTATCAGTGAATATATTTTTTAATAGAGGGTATCCTATGTCCTTGCTTTCGAATATATGTGCAGAAATTACTACTAAAAGACAAATAGGACATTTTAAACCTTTACTAAATAGTGACAATTTAGTTCACCATTCTATTTTCAGAAATGAGCATGAAAGTATTTCTGATAACTGGACTAAAAAGCTTCACTACTAGCTTTTTATGTACATATAGTTTAGATCATGCTCTTATTAGAGAAATACTTAATAAAAATTATTCGTCTGCTCCAGCTTGGATTCGTTATACTTGTAAGGCTGGATACAAAGGTGGGCTACATGTACTCATTTTCTTAATAGTATCCTCTAGACCCATAGTTGCTTGATCAAACAACATTGCCATAATCAATTTTCTAATATACAATTTTAATTCAATTAATGTGTCACAAATATCAAATTTCCTTGCAGGTGAAAACTTGAATCCTTTCTCAAAAATTGAAAGATGTTTTAACATCCATGTCATTTAAATTAAAAATATGAAAACCTCTGTAGCTATAGGTTACCCCATCATCCCATAAAATGACACCTATGTCTTTGTTTTCCTCTTTGTCTTGACCTGACCTTTCCCCTTCCCCTTAGTGGTTGAAAAATCTAAATCACTATTATCACTTATTTCTCCTTCCACACCACCTTGAGCTGACTCAATAAAATCCATTCCAACTTTTGAGTTTAAGGGGTCGAGGTCATTAAGCCCTAAAGACTCCACATTACACATGGGGATTTCATTGTTACTTTCCTCAGTAGGGGTGATCTCACCCTCATTAATAACAAATGGACTTGTTTTTGTTTTCAAATCCCAAACATGTCTATTAACTACTCTCCCTTTAAATAAATAATCTTTATTCTCACTATATTGTTTAACATCACTAAGTCTTTTTTTCTATTTTCCCCTAATAATTTCTTCACATCTCCTGTCAGTTCTAACAAAGGAGTGCTCATAAATATCCCTATGCTAATCAAAAAGCAAATCAGTTGTAATTAATTTGTTTGGTTTGTGTACAATTTTAGATATTGTTGTAAGTTGAACGTAGAAAAGGTGGAGAGGGAGTTCCAGCCAGCTAAGGGTATTCAGAGCTTTACAACTATGGGTAAAGGAGCATGAATTAGTTGCAAATCTGGCTGTTTTGTTGCAGTAGCTTTTAAATTATTATTATTTTTTTTTTATGGAGGATTGTAAATTAGTTAGAATTGGTGCTCCATAGAGCAGGGAGGGTAGAAGGTAGGTTTTGGCTACAATAATTTTTGTAGGTTTGCTTAGAAAATGTTTTTTCTGTATAGCATGCCTAGTTTAGTCATCAAGGGAATGACAATAATAGCAGAGAATTGCTTTCCACTCAGTCACTTGTGTCATTTGCTAGAAATACATTTTATCCACCTTTTTAAAACAGTAAAGCGAAACATGAATCCTACTTTCTGAGTAACTCCATTGTTCTCTGCAACTGTTTGCAACATCATTACCAATCATCAGTCTAGAAAGGCATTACATTTGTATGTGTTTTGGATCTTACTAGTGGTTTTAACTCTGTCTGAGAAATAATGACGTTCGTCTTCTCTCTTCCCTTTTGTGGAGAACTGCATGAGGTAAAAATGGTGTGGGGAATCTGTATGTGCTAAAAGCAGTTTAAAGATAAACTAGCCTTAGATTTATTTCTTTACTGTAAGGCCTTCTTAAGCATAGGGTCAGCTAAACACAATAGGAATGGAGAAGGCTGCATTATATTACATTTAGGGAGGCTAATCCACACAGAAAACAAAATACAAACACACACACACACACACACACACACACACACACACACACACACACACACACACACACAGGTTTACATTTTAGTGTTCCACCTAGACAAATACATGCTATAAAAGAGCTGTAGCCATAATAGTCCTTCTGCTAAGACAAGCACTACATATTCAGATTCAGTTAAAATTAGACATTTCATGGAACAGATTCCTGATATACGAGAAAGAGTGCATGCCCCTGGAGAAAATATCAGTTTTCCAACTGCTTTACTTGATGCTGTTTCCTTGTTGACCCTTGAAATGCTGGATGACATTTGCAACAGCTTCCTTCTCTTTTCTGTCAGGTGCTAGCTTGCAACTGCTTTCAGAGAGGTGGATATATTAATTCTTTTCCTTCTCTGTTACTAGCCTGAGATGTAACCAGAATTTTGAAACTATTTATTCATTTTTTTTCATTTATATTAACTTTGTAGATCAGAGTGTAACTTGTTCATGTGCTATGTCAAGATGCATGCAAGGCTGTGTGTGCACGTATAAATTCCAGGCACATGCAATCCCTAGTGCCATTTTGTAGAAGCAGCCAGTGAGTGAAAATGTATGATCGCAGTAGTTAGTTTGTGTATAAGTTACTTAAGCCATACTCAATAAGCCTCTACAGTGATGTGTTTGTATAAAATAAAGCTGTTTAAACAGAACCCACAAAGACTCATTTATTTGTATACCAACAAGAAAGCGACATGGTGTCAGAACTGGGATGAGAAAGAGAAGAACATTCAGTGCCATGAGATGTAAAGATGACAGCAAAGGTAAAACCAAGAGAAAACTAGAAAGGATTAAAGGTAATGAAAAATAATAAGAATTATTTACTCAATGCGAAAAGAAGCAAAAAAGGGGCATTACAAGGGCACAAACCACATTATTGGGCAAGCAGAAAGTTCAAAAAAAGTTTAACTAAAGAAAATGTTTTAGATAAACGTATTTGACAAAATTATTGGCTCTACAGTTCAAAACAAGCATGTTTAAGGCAGAATGAGTGTGTTTAAGGCAGAATTGGGCATGTTTAGCGTAAAACGAGCACATGAGAAGCACGTCGGGCATAAAAAAGGGCTTAAAATGCGCAAAAGAATATAATAAGAAAATAGAAAAGGGCACAGTAAGCAAAAATAAAGCAAGGTTGTATTTGGGCATAACTACAACTTTACACTGCATTAAGGGCTCTATTAAAGTTATTTGAAGTATCTCAGAGTGTCTAAAAGTGCTTGCAGTGTGTGCTTATTACTGTGTATGTATTTCAAATAGTTCACTGTATGCAAAGTGCAACTATCTTGTAAAATCCAGCCAGAGCATAGTTATTCGAAGAAAAGTTCTTGTGCTGGGTGTGTTTTTTTGCAGAGTGCCACCATTACAAAGTGCTTCTTTATTGTAAGGAGTTGCCTAGCAAGGTACCGCCATTTTGGGGACATTTCAGTGTACTGCATGTGGTTGTTTGCAAAGTGCAAATACTTCAAAAAAGTTTGAATTTGGGCAACAGAAGTTTAGTTTATTCGCATTGTGTAGTTGCTTGATATGTTTCTTGCATTGATAAAATGTATTTTTACAAAAGATTACAAGAGTATTTCAATGCTCATGAGCGGCTCAGTAGCATCATAAGGCTCTTGAATGTTTCTTAAAGCTCCAACTTTAACAAGTAGTGGTGAATGACTGTAGCATGCCTGCCTTCATTCATAAAGTCCCAAGTGACAACTTTAGCATTTCTGCCTTTACCAATTCCGAACGTTAATGATTTCAGCATTTCTGCCTTCACCAATTTCGAGAGTGCATTATTTAGCATTTCTACCTTTACTGATTCTGCAAGCATGACGAGTGATGATAAATGACTTTAACATTTTTGCCTTTACAAATCGAAGATTTCATAAAGTGTCAAAAAGTCAGAGAAATTGTTCCACAAAGCTTCATAAAATATCGAAAAGTTTGAAAAGTTATTCCGTAAAATTTAATAAAACATTGAGAAACTTACAAAGTTATTTCACAAAGTAAAGTAAAGCTTCGAGAAATTTAGAAATTATTTTGCAAAGTACAGTAAAACATCAAGAAATCTAAAAAGCTATTTCGCAAAGTGCAATAGAGCATCAAGAAGCCCGTGAAGCATATTTCACAAAGTCCAGTTATTCAAGAGTACTAACAGTTTGTTCATTTGCATAATTCTGATAAGCTTAAAGAGAGAAAGTACAAAGTACGAAAGCAATGAGAAAACTGTGTTTATGCCAATTACTTATGCACATGTGTGTGAGCGTGTATTTGTGCTTAATTGCAAGACCCTCCCTGGAATGTGTTAATATGGCAGATGGATTTTGAAAACCTCAACCACTTGTTTTTGATCAGAATATTGCAGAGAACTGGAGAATATTTGAACAAGAGTACAATATCTTCATACAAGCAGTTTATGCAGATAGAGAAACACATACCAGGGCATTCATTTTGCTAAATCTGACTGGATCTGAGGCCATAGAAAGAGAGCATTCATTTGTATATGTACTAGCAGTGTATGAAGGTGAAGGTGCAGACCGCCATATTGTTGTGCAAACTGAATCAAGGGAAGACCCCGAGTGTTTGAAGCACAAGTTCAGAGAAATGTGTAACCCCCAGACCCAGACGACATTACATTAGAGAGGCATTTGTTTACACAATGAATCAGAAACCAGGGGAAACATAAGCAGCCTAAATAAGTGACTTGAGAAACAAAGCTAAAATATGTCGATTTTGTAATTTGAAAGATGAGTTAATAAAGGACAGACTTGTGTGTGGCATTAAAAGTGCTGCAGTGAGAAAGATTTTACTTCATGACAGTGATTTGACATTAAGTAAGTAAAGCAATAGAGATTTGTCAGATCCATGAGTTGACAGAAAGACATACTAGTATGCTTACGAGTGACAAAACCGTGGTTTTGATGAGCTCCAGAGCAAATGTAGATAGCATGCAACACGTGGCAGACAGAAACAGTCCTAAGAAAGGGGTAGCAAGGTTTCTAAAGAATGTTCCAAGCTTTTCAGAAAGTTCTAGAAAAAGTGCAAGCTCCACCACCAGTTCTGTGTAACAGAAACGTGAGTCAGCAAAACCCAAGTCTAGCTTTATTGTTAACTGTCACTATTGTGGTGCAAATCATGAATCTAAAAGAGAGAAGTGTTTAGCATTTGGTCAGCAATGCCACAAGTGTAAAAAAATGGAACCATTTCCAAAAGTTTTGCAAATCAAGCAAGCCTCACTTAGTCGTAAAGAAAGGTCACACAAAAAAGCAAGTTGATCAAGTAGAGCCAAAACAGTCAGCTTTCTATGTGGATGGCATATCAGTGCTTGAAGAAAGGGTTGATGCAGTAAACTTATTAACAAGGAGTGAAGGGTTTTGTATGGTCCAGCTTAATGGAAAATCCAAAGAGTTCAAGGTAGACACTGGATCAAAGTGTCATGTTATATCAGCAGACACATTTACAAAAGTGAGAACTAATGAACAACTCAATGTAACCAGCAGTGAAAGATTTGTTGCGTATGGAGGTAAAGAAATTCAAACCGAAGGGTCAGTAGTACTTTCCTGTTATTTAGCTGAGAACTGTTACAACCTATTATTCTACTTAGTTCAATGACCAGTGCAATCTTTACTAGGTCTCAAAGATAGTTTGAGAATGAATCTGCTTTTTTTTTTGCTAAAGAGGTTTGTCATGTGAGTTCAGTTCCAAGTTCAAGTTTTTCTGAAGCCATTTTTTCGATGGCAAGTTGGGCAAAATTCCAGTTGTGTATTTCATGAAGTTAGACCCAGAGGTCACTCCAGTAGTCAGACCAGCAAAAAGATTTCTGATAGCAATGCAAGATAAAGTTAAAGCTCAGTTGGACAAGTTGGTGTAACAAGGTGTGATTTGTCCAGTCACAAAGCTAACTGAATGGGTGTCGTCTATGGTAGCCGCCCACAAGAAAGGCTCAGACAAAATCAGAATATGCATTGATCCTGGAAATTTGAACAAAATAGTAAAAAGACCCTATCATCCAATGCGCACAATTGAGGAAGTTGCAGCTCTAATACCGAATGCCACTGTATTTTCTCTTTTGGATGCAAAGAGTTCATTTTGGCAAGTGATGCTTCATCACAAATCCTCATTTCTCACTACTTTTTGTACTCTGTTTGGCAGATACAGGTTTCTAAGGATGCCACTATGAATAAATTCTGCAAGTGAAGTCTTTCAGCGTGCGATGGAACAAATTTTTTCAGGTTATCCTTGTGTCGTAATAGTGGACGATCTATTAGATGGAGGAAATGGCGAAGCAGATCAAGACAGAAACCTCAAGAAAGTTCTAGACAGAAAATGTGAAGTAAATTTGAAGCTCAATCCTTTGAAGTGCAAATTCAGGCTTCCAGAAGTGACCTACATAGGACATTTGTTCACAAGTTCATGCTTAAGACCTGACCCTACCAAAAAAATAGCAATTCTAGAGATGTCAGCACTGGACAATGTGCAAAGTTTACATCGTGTTCTGGGCATGGTCAACTATTTAGGCAAATTTATCCCAGACTTCAGTGAGTTGACAGCACCTTTGAGAGAGCTAACATGCAAAAATGTTGTATGGTCATGGTTAGAACATCATCAGTTCAAATGAAGCAAAAACAGTAAAGCTGTTTATTCACAAATCACAAGATAAAGCTTTCGGGTAACACCCTTCATCCTGTTAGTACCATATGATTGATGATTATTTAAACTGTGATTAATATGGTACTAACATACTGATGGAGGGTGTTACCCGAAAGCTTTATCTTGTGATTGGTGAATAAACAGAGTGCTGCTTTACTGTTTTTGCTTCATTTGAACTGATAGTATGCTATTTCAACAGTGAAAATTTTCTGCAGTCGGTGTATAGTTGGTATTTCATGATTAGAACATCATCAGAAGGCGTTTGATTACCTTAAGCAGAAAATTGCCACCCCACCTACATTAAGGTACTATGACGTCAACAAACCAGTTGTTCTTTCCTGTGATGCTTCAAAATTTGGTCTTGGTGAAGTTATTCTTCAAGAGGGCAGACCAGTAGCCTATGCATCTAGGACATTAACTCAGACTGAGATGCATTATGCACAAATTGAGAAAGAGTTTTTGGCAATAGTTTTTGCATGTTCCAAGTTACATGATTATATTTACTGTTGAGCTATCCAGATTGAAACAGATCATCAACCTCTTTTTACCATTCTAAAGAAGCCTATGCTTTCCACACCAGCAAGATTACAAAGAATGATGCTCAAGTTGCAAAAGTTCAATTTCAAAATGGTTTACAATAAAAGGAAACTTCTCTATCTAGCTGATACCTTATACAGATCGCCTAGAGATACCACAGAATAGCTTGATTCTGAAACTTTTGACTTTGTAGTAATGTTAGTGCATAATTTTTCCACCACTAGACTTGATGAGAGGAGTGATTACACAATGACTCTTCCTATTTCACAAAAGCTTAATCACTGCATCAATGTCGGATGGCCGTCAAAGCAATCTAGTGTATCACCTGAAGTGCAATCATATTTTCCTTAGCGAGATGAATTGTTGATGGAAGATGGTATTCCTTACAGCAAGAATATGTTCAGATTTTCCATCATGGTCACCCAGGTTTGTTATCCACTAAGAGAAGAGCAAGATAATTAGTATTTTAGCCTTCATTATCAAAGGACATTGGTAGAGTTCTTTTTTATTGTTCAATATGTACCATGGTGCATTTACAAAGAGAACTGCTTCAGCTAAATCCAATTCCTGAACTATCTTTGTCTACTGTAGCTACTGATAGCTTTGAGTGGAACAATCAACACTATTTAATTTTGGTAGACTCTTATTCAGATGGGTTTGCAATTGATCTACTACCAAACTTAACCTCAACAGCTATCACTAAGTTGAAACGTCATTTCTCATTTCATAGTAGTCCACACAAATTTTATTTGGACAATGGTCGTTTCAGAAAATTGCAAGAGAATGGGACGTTGTATATATATCACTAGTATTTCTGAATATCCGCAGTCTAATGGTCTAGCTGAATGAGTTGTACAGAGTGCAAAGCAATTACTCGAGAAGTCAAACAGTGACAATACTGATGTATTCTTGAATCTACTTAATCTCAGAAACATTCTTCATGATGATATTCTTGGCTCACCTGCTCAAAGACTACTTTCCAGACAAACTAGAACTACACTACCTATTTCATCCAGTTTGTTGATGCCTAAGTCTAAGAACAATAAAATCATCAAGGCTCAATTGTTTAAGAGGCATAATATCCAGAAATCTAGTTATGACAAATCAAGCAGATCACTTTGTTCATTGAGGAAAGGAGAGATGGTACGAATCCAGACAATGAAAGGTTTTGATTGAATAGGACAGATTACAGGCATCTGTGCTGAGCCGAGATCCTATTTGGTAAGCTCCGAGGGTGTGGAGTATAGGAGGAATCTCAGACATCTTCTCTATCAATTATCTGTAATTTCTGCATGCTAAATAATCTCATGACAAATTGCATGATCTATTTCTCAAAGAGGGAGGATATAGATCAGAGTGTAACGTGTGTGTGCTATATCTTTAAGAAGCATGCGGGGCTGTGTGTGCACTTATAAATTCCAGGCATGTGCAATCCCTAGTGCCATTTTGAAGAAGCAGCCAGTGAGTGAGGATGTATGATCGCAGTAGTTACTTTGTGTATAAGTTACTTAAGACATAGTCAATAAGCCTTTACAGTGATGTGTTTGTATAGAATAAAGCTGCTTAAACAGAACTCACAGAGACTCATCTATTTGTGTACCAGCACGAAAGCAACAACTAAGTTAGATCCAGTGAACCTAGGGTTCATTTAAATGACAGATCGTGGAGGGAAAGGACAACTATACAATTTACCTAAGCAGCAGGTTTTCAGAAGCAAGTCAGGGTAGCCACAGACAGTCCACATGAACAAAGAGCAAAGATGCGCATACAAGTAACATCTAGAGTTGAAAATCTTGGAAACCACTTTACATTTTATTCTATGTTATCACAATCCTGAAAACTAACCTGGTTGGTCTCTGTCTCCCTCCCTGTCTGTATGTATAGATATATATATATATGTATATATATATATATATATATATATATATATATATATATATATATATATATATATGAGATGCTGTGCAAGTAGGGGGGCCAAAAGGCAACAGATTTGTTCTAGTAAAACAGTATTCTTCTAATGGATGTTTTTGTATTTGCTATTATTTTACATATATGGTCTCTTGACATCCAAGTTACAGAACTTCATATCGTTATGTTAAAGAAATAATTACTTCAGTGCTTATTATTTCAACTGCAGAGTATTTAAAACTATGGTAAGGTGACAGCGATAAGGGCTTAAGCGCTCTTTTATAATAGTTCTAGAATTCACTCCTGAAATGTGCAACCTCTCTCCATATCTATGACAATTTTATCAAAGTGTTCCAACTTTGAATGCTTTTCTTCTTCCAGGTGCTCCCATTAGGGTCACCATAGCAGATCACTGGCCCGCGGAATGAGGGACAGTAGAGTTTTATGGTGTCAAGTTGCTAGCCCAGCAACCAACCTTCCTCAGAAGGCACACACATGCACACCTAGGGCCGATTTAGAATGTCTAATCCACCTGCAGCATGTCTTGGGAATGTGGGAGGAAACCCACGTGAACACAGGGAGGACATGCAAACTCCAGACAGAAGGCACCCCAGTGTGTGTGTGTGTGTGTGTGTGTGTGTGTGTGTGTGTGTGTGTGTGTGTGTGTGTGTGTGTGTGTGTGTGTATGTGTGTGTGAGTTAGGGTTAGAGTCATGGATAAGTGAAGGATAGGTGGTGTATATTTATGTGGGAGTTTTGTATTATAGGGTAAGGGTTAGGTTAGAGGATAGATGTGGTATTGTTTGTGTGTCTGAGTCTGTCCTGAGTAGTAGAAGTATTATAGGAAAATACCTTTCAACTGTCCAGATTTTCACAGAATGTCCAGATTTTTGCCAAATGTTTTTGGCTTGTTCCTTTCGAAATTTGTTATTGACTGCCAAATTACGGAGGACTGAATTCATTATATAATACTAAATAATGATAGACATTTGATTTTTAGACTTCATATCCTTCAGAAAATACATAATATTTCAAAAACTTGTTATTCTAGCAACTTTCTAATTATATATTGTTATTGGTTTGTTTGTGGAGTGAGGGATGAAAGCTGGGATTCTCATGAACTGGGTTTGAGCTGCTTATCTTATTATTGAGGAATGTGTTTGTTTTTGGTGGGGGTTCTTTGGCAAGTTTTAGAATACTGTCGATAAAGTGGGAATTGAAAATGTGGATTATTTGTTGTGGGTATTTGTCAGGGAATGGTGATAGGCTTTGTGTGGTCCCAAGATTAAGGAGGGAAGAGACTGATTTCCAGAATTCTGGGGGGGTTATTTCTTTCTAGTCTCGGTCTCTGCAAGTAAGAGTCTGTTGGTTTTGTAAGCCAAGGAGTACGAATAAGTTTTGTTCCTTTGAACCGAATGGAGGCTAAAGTATTTAGGGTATCAAGGAAAACCTTATTAAAATAGTTTACAGCATATTCTAATGGTAATGCTTTTACTGGCATCCAATTCTGAGCTTTTAGGGAGTTACTGAAAGTTATTTGGTTGAAGCTGGTCAAGTTTCTAGATGTTCTATATGAGTGGGGTTTCGGTACCTGAGTATGGGCTCTATGTATAAAAGCTGGTAAATGGTCACTTAGGGTATCAGAGAGGGTATCAGTGTTTGAATATTTGTGTAGATCTGAGAGTAGGATCCAATACAAGGTGAATTCTGATTGCTTGTTTAGTATTTGTGTAGGGCATGTAACAAGCTGTTTATACATGTACATGTGCAGGTTAATATAATTAGCTGGGGAGTTTGACATTAAGGTTTTCCAATTAATGTTAGTATCCCTTAAAATAAAAGTTTCTTTGGATATGTTTTGGGTTGTCCAAGATAAAAAATCTTCAAGAATAGGAATGTTTTGGCCTGGAGGAATATATACTGCTGCTATACATAAATGTTTACTATTATTTATTTGTAATGATTCTAATAAAATTTCCATGTTGCCAAAGGTGGGGACAGGTTTATGAAAGCATGTAATGGTGAAGGAGTTATGGTAGATTAAAGCTACACCCCACTTTCTTTTGGAGTCTTATCTTTTTGTAGGATATTGTAACCAGTTGGAACTATTTCTGTGTCTGATATATGTGGCTTTAGCCAAGTTTCTGTAACAGGTACGTTATCAGGAGTATATCGAGAGAGCCAGACATGACATTCTGTAATTTTGTTACAAATACTTCTTGTGTTGATTGTTATTATAAATAGTTTTCAAAGTGATAGTAGATGATTTAGAGATGGGAGAGGGGGCATGGCTGATACTGGGAGAGAGGGAAGGGGCAGGATTTGTATATATGTCACCACATTGAGATAGTAACAAGAGATAGTTTGTAAGGTGTGAGATGTAGCATGTTTTAGAAGAGGACCTAGCTGAAGTAAAGGGAATTATTTTGAGTTTGTTGTTGATAGGGAAGATTCTGAATTTGGCAGTGTATACATTGCTACAATTGAATAAAGATGATGAGATGTTTGAGCAGCTAATTATATTGGGTTGTGGTGCTGTAGTTAGGGTTGGAGTTCTTGAAAATAATGAGAATTGCATGCGCTGGAGGGAGGTGGCTTGGGTTAGTATGAGAAGAGGAGTGCTGAGAGAGAAAATGTAAATAATTAGCTGTATGGTGTTGAGTATTTTGTAGAGGTGCTAATACAGGATATAAGGTAGAGGTGAAATTTGTGGTATTAAGATGTGTGGAGAAATTGGTTGGTGTTTAAAGTATTATTGGTATTTCATAGATGATACTCAGGTGTGGTTGTGGAGTGGTTGGTTGGCTGATGGTGTATAGGGCAGTGGTCAAGGGGAGTATAAGTGTAATGAAAGAGGGGTATGTGGGAATTGGGGGTAGGGTGGGGGAGCGGAGAGAGCCCAAATGGAGCGGGGCTGACCCTGGTTGTAGAGTGAGAGAGAGAGAATGGAAACCAATAAGTGACCCTGTAAATAAAGGTATGGTAGTTTATTTAGTGACTCAAAATTCTATATAAGCTCTAGAGTGAAATGCTGGAGGAGGGGAAATTAGCTTCTGGTTTGAGCAGTATGGGCCAATTATTTGGGAGGGGGACCTCATACAGGTGGTTGAGGTATGCAGCTGTAATCCCTGGTGGAGAGCTCACTGATGCAGTGTTTGTTTAGTAAAAACAAACCCAGTAAACTTGAGTATTAGCCAGCACCAATAGTTTTATCAGTGTTGAGGCTGTGAGGTTACACACCTACATAAACTTGTGGTCTCTCCAGTTACTGGACAGTGTCCGAGGGAGTCCATTATGCTGAGGACTGATACTGTTGTTTGCAGCATTCTTAGGTCAGCCCTGATGAGCTGCATAATCTTCTAAGAAAAGTGAAGAGAGAGTAGAATAAGACATCTCATGCAGTATGCACAAAGAACATATATAAAAAGTAAAAAAAAAAACACAAGATGAAAACAGTTTTGTATAACTATTTAAGGTGAGAGGTAGTAACTCTTGGAGATCAAAAAAAAATGTGTACATAGTTCTAATACTGGATTTTTTTCTGAGTGAAATACATCAGTACGAGCACATCAACTGATTTCAAACTGTATACTAAAACAATAAAACAGATCTGTATCACTACATAACAATGTTGCTATACTGTAGACTAAGAGTGAAGACATCAATTAGCATATATAGTTAAGCTAATTACAATACTGAAAGAGCATCCATAATATTTGCAAATTACTACTAGCTGTGAGTTATCTCGTTAATTTTACTATGCAGTCATGAAACCATGCAGTGCGGCAAAATGAGAGCCATACTTGGAAACAATATTTGAGCCTGAAGTTGAGTTCAGTGCAACTGGCTAACACAACTCACATTAACTTACTTATTTCATATCTCTAAATGTTAATGAAACTGTACAGATGACACTATATAATCAAAATATTGCTAGAAACAGATGAGAGCCTAAAGTTCAGACCAGAGCAACTGGTTAACATGACATTCTTTTAAACATTCACATTGCTTGTTTCATATCTCTAAACAGTAATGAAATAATACAGATGACACTATCTACACTTTTAGAAGTTTTAGCTTATGACAGAGAGTATGTACTAAAGCCAATATACTGAGAAAATTATACTGATAATACAGGGTAGAATTTTTACACTTACTTGGAGCAAATTCCTTGCTGAGGGAGTCAGCCAGCTGCTGTGGAATTCAAAAATGGCGCCCACTGTTTTTAATAGATTGGCTAAGCCACTACAGGATGTGGGGCTGGGAGGGGGGAGGGGTTATACAACCAGAAAGGAACAGTTACCAAACAGGTTAGAAATCTGTGGACCCTGGTTGTAGAGTGAGAGAGAATGAAAACCAATATGTGACCATGTAAATACAGGTATGCTGGTTTATTTAGTGACTCAAATTTCCATATAAGCTCTACCACCCCCAGCAAAAACTACAGCAAGCATTCTAACTCATACACAGTCTTTACACTAAAACACATAAAATACACCACATTTTCATTTTGTAATAACTGGAAAACATCTAAAAAGTACTCTCCCAATCTCCACTGAATGTCACACAAACTGGTACTTAGAACAATCCACAAACCTGAAAGAAATCCAGTCCAGCATAGGAATGAACTGATACAATTAAAAATAGAGAAAAATATAGCAAAAGATGAATTAAAGTTAAAATACCTAAAAGTTCTGTTTTAGAATACAAGAACTACTCACCCAGACCATCCACAGAAGACAACCTAAATAAGAAACATGTAAGGTAAATGCAATAAACACTATAGAAATATGTACCTTCCCATCCCTTCATCCTAGATAGTACAAATGAACCCAATGCTGATTCCAAAAGACTTGCTCTCTGCGTAAATTATTTTCTTGGCTGTACTACAGTAAAGTAAGTCATTTACACTGAGACTAAGTCATTTGGAATCGGGCAGGTTTACACCAGGGAAAGTCACTTACACTGAGAACAACTCTTTGAAATCTGGCCCACTATAGAAGAAACAGTAGAACCTCCACACACACCAACATTAAAAAGTTGTGCATACCTCAGAAATCCAACATTCGTATTATCAGCCCATTCCTTGCCATAATCCAGGAGCCATCTTCTTCTTTGACGATTTCCATTTCAACCATCAGATCCATAGCAAAAACATACCTAGTGCCCCAAGCCCTACAATATATTCAACCCAACATTTAAAGTCCCAGTCTTAGGGATCCTACCACCCAAATGAACTCCCTAAAAACACTCAATGCAATAAAAAATACAGCTCCCACAATCAGAATAAAAACATACCCTGACTAGTTAAAACATGCAGGTTCTAATCCCTCCTGTTTCATACTAATAAACTGTAAAAACTCAGCTTGAAGGTAAAAGATGAAAAGTAAATAATCAAGCCATCCTTCTGGAAAGCCACACTTTGCCAAAAAATCACAAAAAAGTCCTCTGAAATAATGTCATTGAATTCATTACTGTACAACTGTATACAAATTATTTTATTTTTTTTATTTTTTTACCTTTCTACCTTTCAAATAAATTGCATATCCTTTACACTCACCTAACCAGTTAGAATAATTGATGGTATCAACTGCTTAGCCACCAGTCAGATTAATAACTTATAGAAAGTATGACCACCAAATGGTGTTGACTTATTTGCATTTGAATAAGCTGTTAGCTTTAAATATGGTGTGTAATGGTTTCTGCATTCATTTTCTCAAAATCTGCAAAGTTTTCTAGCAGAGATGATTGACCAGGTAATAAATTAGTTTTTTTTGTCAAAAAAGTATTAAATTCTTAACTATACCTTTGTCAGTATTACAATGGGAATATACCTGTTGAATGATAGGAAGTTGCATGATAATTTCCTGAGTGCAGAGAATGTAAAACACCCCCTCAGAAGTGAATGTGCAGCATGAGCCTTAAGATAAAAATTAAATTAAGAACCTTGCATCATTGCCACAGAAAGCAGCTGGCTTAACTCACTACACTAACATAAGTTAGCACAGTAGGCTGTTATTTAGATAATAAAAGTAGGAAACTCTAATGTCTGGCATGATTCAGTGATTGCAATAGTTCATGATTCATAGGGGATAGTCTGGGGAGGCATTAGTATAAAGCTGAGTGGAAACTAGGTGAAACCATGGAGATTATTTAAA
Organism: Protopterus annectens; assembly: GCF_019279795.1. Classification (NCBI taxonomy): domain Eukaryota; kingdom Metazoa; phylum Chordata; order Ceratodontiformes; family Protopteridae; genus Protopterus; species Protopterus annectens. Next base: position 596,258,206 of record NC_056730.1, on the reverse strand, counting down.
CTGTTACTGGGACTCACTCAGAATGTTTATAGTGCAGCAACTGTAGCATCACAATGCAGTTTACAAACACTAAAATGAATGAAACTAATATCTTGAATTATTGACTGACCGTAAGGATTCATAATTTACAAGGGGCATCAACAAAAAATAAGATACATCGGACGTGTTCTGTGTGTGTGTGTGTGTGTGTGTGTGTGTGTGTGTGTGTGTGTGTGTGTGTGTGTGTGTGTGTGTGTGTGTATATATCCATGTGTTTCTATGTGTTTCAAAGCGTACATGTGTGTGGGAGACAAAATGGGGATGGTGCTTCTGCAAATGTAATAGAAAGGTCACCAGTGTTAACTACCACCAGAAGGTGCTGATTTACAATTGCTGTAGTTAAAGGTAATTCAGAGACATGTAACTTAGTTGGCAATGAGATCTGTCCTCATTGCTGCTACAGTGTTTCTGAATTAAATGTTTATGCATTGTGTAAACAGCCCCTTTTGGCTGCAGCTCTTACTGCCAGTGATGGGGTTCTTTCTGAATCCCTGGAAATGTGTCATCATGTCTGTCTGTCTGCCTTTCTGCTTTTAGTTGTACAGCATGTAAATGCTTCTGGCTCCTTTAAAGCACAAGAAACGAGGCAGCCAAAGACAAATTCAAATGCTAATGGAAAGATTATTAAAAGCATCAACGGTATAATACTTATTAATGGACACGTTAACAAACAGCAGCAAAAAATAAATATTTCATGGTAATATCTGACTAATCAGTTGCTTATTAAATAGACATTAAATGATTTATAACATGGAATTTAATTTTGGTGCTAACGGTTTTAAACTCAGGCTTGGCTTTTCACTTATGAGAGTTACACAGATACTATCCTCAGATTCCTCACTATATGTGAATTGTTTATGTAAGCAAGAAGGTTTAAAGTTTTAACTGTTTAGTATGTTACTTAAGCTGAGGTTCGTATTCAAGTGCTTAGTACATTTATAACCCAAGGTTAAAGGAGGTCACTGCACCAAATGCCAGAGAGTGAATCAGAGATGTGATAGGCAGGGGATTGTACCTATATTAAGAGCAATAAGTGAAATAAGAAAAAAAAGAGACCCAACAATAATAGGATATATAGTGCTATCCTACCAGTACAAGCAGCACTACTGCAGTCCCCATGGCCAACATTGTGAACATCATCATCTAAGGCAGACTAGCACAACCAATTCAGTATGTGCCCAGAAATGTAATAGAATGCAATTATACATAGCTGTAGCTAGCAGCTGGCTGCCATAGGAAGGGTAGTACAGCTAAGCACAATGATCAATAGAAAGGCCAATGTGGTACTGGATAGTGGAAATAAAGTACAGACAAAATAACGAAAGGGGGGAGAACAAGAAGTACAGGTAAACACACAAGTATAACTATAAGGCATGAGTGGTGGAGGAGGGTTTTTTTTTTTTTTTTGGTGGATAGAGTCTCTTTTATTTTTTCTACAAATGAAAGGTGGGTAGACAGACACTGAGCCCTGTGTGATAACTGTTAGTAGCATAAACAGAGGGAGAGAAGGTCAGGTAGTAAGGCCAAACAGACAAGAATAAAATACAGATAAATAAAGGTGGAATAGTCACACAAAAATTAGGGAGGACATTGGATGATCACATATGTACAGAGGGTGTAAGCCTGGTGATGGTAAGAGATGGGAACCAAGCAAAGAATGGGAAATGTCACATAAGGGAGGGATCACATCGGAAGGGGGGAAGGGAGGGGTCTTGGCATGGTGGAATGCCTGACCAGTGATGAGTGCAACAAATCTAGACATCACTCACCTTGGTGGCTGTTGTTATAGTCCAGTACCTCCCCTAGATGCCCAGTGGACCAGGCCATGCGACTCCACAAATCATGCCAGAAGGTAACTCATGTTGCCAAAGTAGGCATCTAATTTCCAGCACACCCCAGCAGCAACTGGCCTCCACAATACATACGAACAGACCACCTTCAAGAGAGTAACTGTCACCCACCTCTCCTGAAAAGCACACATGGAAGGCTCCAGGGACCCTACATATCACTTTGAGCAGGAGGACCATTGTCATCTTGTTGAGAAGCAAACATGGTGGGCACTAGTAGCCTAGCACCAGATGAACTAGTCAGTGAAGACAGGGGTGACAGTGACTGCCCCCTGATTCCACAAATGGACCTGCACAAGGACAATACAGTGGGAAGAGACACACATATGCTACAAACTGAACCACAGTTGTGGAGTGGACTAGCACAGTGGTCATATGCAGCCCACTGCTGGGAGAGGTACCCCCAACATCTGAGGCACTCATCCATGTTTGGCCAATGCTCTATTGTAGCTGCAAAACAAACATTTACTGTTAAGTACATATGTAAAGCACTGTACACAGTACAAGACAGAGGTATAGTACCCAAAAATACATTTGTACACTACATCTCTGACTCACTCTCCAAAACCTCTACCTCCCATTGTCAGAGCAGGTACAGACACCATCACCTAAGGTTATCATAACAGTAGTGGAACTGCTTCTCAGTACAAGTACAATAGCATCATTCAGCATCTGACCCACTTCATATCAGGTGTCCATCTTCTTTAAAGGCCATCATGCTGACCCAGCAGGAGCTTCTTGAAGTCTTTGTGCAAGAAGGACAGGGAAATTCTTCTCTACCTGCACACCATGTAACATCCCTGCTTTTCATATTTGCTGAGGCAGCTATAGCCACACAATAGGTCCACTTGAGGAACAATAATGTAGACTTATGCACAATAATGCCTATTTGTGAATCATATATCATACAACATAGTGCCGCACCATGTGCAATGTGCATTTCCATAGTATACGCATAAGCATGTAAGTTACATGCTTTGTGATCATAGTGACATATATGGCTCACATCAATGCATATGGAGGCACATTACACATAAGCAGTTATTCATAGACAGTGGTATCATCTGACATAATTAGTATAACTGCCATACTAATTACCTCCTGTTAAGATGATATACATTCACACAACTACAATATAGAACAATTTGAATAAAACTTTTCTATGTATGAAGCACCATAAAGTTAAAGGAGACATGCCTGGCAAAATACCTCACCAACAACTGCACATCCTTTGTTAGATGCAACAGTTGCCCATCCTATGTTGGATGTCAGGTAGTGTAAGGTAGGTGTTGTGGTGTATATGCATTTGGGATTTCATGACACTTGTGACAAAGGGAAATATTGCCAGCCCAGCTATCTGGAATTTTGTAAATAATTCTATGTCACTTGTGAATATTGATATGATTTATACAGAAGTATGTGTAAAGCACTCAGCTAAAATGTAACCACAGCATGCCCTATTGAAATAGAACAGGAATGTTCCTGCACTATTGTGACCGTTTAAATGTATATGTTTAATGGAAACTGAAAAACAGGAGGTTAACTTGAAAAAAAAATTCAGAGAAAATAGTTGAAATTAAATTGTTTCATAACCACATAATAAAAGAGATGTTGTCTCTCAGTTTCAATGCAGTAGCAGACACAGTGTCTAAAGCTAGATTTGTTTTGTATTGTCTTGAAAGAGAAGTAATTACTGTTAGTTTACGATAATGAAGGTTATGCTTGGGAACTGAAGTCAGGTGACAAAAAGTGATATCATCCAAGCTAACCCACCACTAATATTTAATATCAATTTAAGAATTCTCTCAGAGAGAGACTGTGCATTTTGTATTTTGTATTTGACCTAACAAGAACATCCACTCATCACCACATTTGCACTTTGCTTGCTGTAAGTAATTTTTTTGGGGGGCATAGTAACTCTTTTAGATTCAGAGTGGAATATAGTAAAGTATAGCTTAGATGTTTTCTTTATTTATTTGAGACTGTCCTGCAATATTGTTTAAAATATTTCCTGTGATTTTGAACTCTGATCTAACTGAGTACTTACTGAATATTGTCTTGTTCTTTTATCATTTATTATTTAATACATGTAAACCTTTTAATCGTGGCTGGTCTGTTTAGAGATATTTAAGCTCTTAGAGTACTTGCATATCTATTTGGTGACACTGTACAGGCCACTCCTAAGTAGTCTTGCTCTTGGTCAGACTACCATTTGGATTAATAGTAACATTACACATTAAGATTGGACACCCTTTGTAAGGACTTTAAAGTAGCTGAAAAGAGTTTGCTGGTTGCAGTCGGAACTACCTTATAGTCTGGACAGAAGGGAGCATAGCTAGTAAACTTGTGCCAGCCTTTCCCAGGTATGTGTGTGTGTATGTGTGTGTATGTATATAAACCAAATGTCAAAGATTGTGTGTGTCAGCTACTTGGGCAGGGACATAAAGCACTGGTTTGACAGAGAGATCTAGGTTTGGCCAGTCAGCTGAGATCTCAACCCTATAGCTATGCCAGTGGGGAGTCTTACTGGGATCTTGAGAAAGATGGAGAAACCAGCCCCAGACTGACTGTAATCTCTGTGTGCTCTTAAGAGAAAATGCACTTTACTGTATGTGTACATGTCAACTTCCCAGTGTGTACATTCCCCACTGTTGCCAGTGGTGAGGATTGAGGCTCATTGATTACTGGACCAGTGCAGGGACATCACAACACTGACAGGAAACTGTGGAGATTACATGTTGCAGGGGTGAAGGGTTGCATGGCCATATGCAGAAGTACTGGTACAATAACTAAGGGAGGGCGTGTTGTGTGTAATGCTAACTGATGTTATTAACAAGGTGTAATAAGGGATGCATGATCCTACTCTTGCATCCCATTACATAGTATACACATCCACTGACTCACATGTTTTGCCTTCATGTGTACAGGTACTAGTATGCCTCTCCGAAGAAGGCAATAACTTAAAGCTCACTAGCTAGTGCTACTGCTGACCCAACACACAAATGGCATGTGCCTCCAAAGAAAAGCTGCTGCAGAAAAGCACTGGAAACACCAGAACTGGCAGGAACAGATGCAGGATGTGAATGCTGAGACTGGCTTTAAAAGAGCTCTACAATAGCTGGGATTAAAGATTACTAATATGATATGATATGATATGATACTTCAAGTAAAGGAAAGGGCATAGAACATTGAGACAAACAAAAGCACCACAAGGTCACCAACACATAAGCAATCCACTGAGGTGTAAAGGTTTGTGGTGTCACTCACCATCAAGTAGAAGTGGCCCATCATACCCAGTGGCTTGGATTTGGAAGCCAGTTGGCACCAAGCACCCATGTGTCAGTAGGAAAACAGTGAATTAGTAACATCCTTTACAGACATGCAGTACACCATGATCAAAGTGAAAGCTTGACCAATGCCCATTTGCAAATCTCTCCTTCCAGACACCTTTAGTCTGCACATTCAATAATCTGTATGACAAGACCCATCTGCCATCTTATTCCCTGGCAGTATTTTCATGTGTAGCAGAAGCCATGACAGGGCATTATGGTGGCATGGGCTGCATACCTCTCAGCAGTGCAGATTTTTGCCTCATATTTTTGGTCTATTCCTCATAAAATTTGTGATTCTCTGGCAGATCACTGGGATGATCTGAGGACTGAAATCACTAAATAATGACATACATTTGCGTTTCAGACTTCAAATCCTCCAGAAAATGTATGTCAACACAAACCTTGTTACTCTAGCAACTTTCTAAGAGCAATATTTAAAACTTTTCCCTAGTTTTGGGCCTTTGAACCCCAATTTTGTCAGGCTTTGTCCAGACTTCTTGCACTAAGATGTTGAGAGGTATGGTAGGCTGACAATGACATCATGTGTATTCATGATTTCATAAATTCTACTTTTGGAGTATTCAACACAACATGACAGCACAGGGCTGATATCAGTGTGTCACCTGTGGCTGTTGATAATGGCAACATGCAAGTGACACAGTCCAGTGACACATTGCACTGACTCCAACACTACAAAGAAAGGGGTCACTTGCATATATTATTAGAGAGACTCCTGTTGAGGTATAGACTGAACACACAGCCTCAGCTGTGCATGGCAGACATCCCGTACTTGACAGTCCCACACAGTCTTCATCTGTATCCCCAGACCATAAAGCAGACATGTGCAGTTTCTCTGAGATGCACATACCCAACACAAGGGAGAGATAGGGAGGGCACACCATCACAACTCTAGGCTGTCTGTGATGTGGATACAATATTCTGAATTAACCATCAGATGCTCAGGTGAGTGATCCATAGATGGGCAGCTGATACTCACAACAGTGCAGAGATGGTGAGTGTGATCCTTGGCTTGCAGGAGGATATGCACCAGCTGCATGGTAATAAGGAGTTTAAGGACAGGGAGCATGCACTGCTGATGAGACTCCTGGTGACAAATGTTGCTTCCATAGGAGCCATGGCTCTGGGAAGGTTCAAATGCAAGCTGATCAGGCAGAGGCCATCCCAAGAAAGGCTACACAGACCATTAGTGAAACAGCATCAGAGTTACCTGTGGGGAAGCAGTCTGCCACACTTGGTCATGGGCATTATCCAGGATATGGGTGGTGCTTCTCCTTTAGCTTAATACCAGGTATGCTTCATCAAGGTACACATGCACAATCCCATAGTTCTATCCCTTTAATGCTACAGAGCAGATCAAGCCCCTACATTGTAAGTCACCACAGTAGACATTGCATCATTGCAGCATGATCCATTCACTAGAGGATATGAACCTGATTCCCCACAACCTCCTAGATTACAATAGTACTGTGTTTACTTTCCATGAACCTACCCCACATTATAGTGTTACAGTTATCTGTCATCGTATCTCCCTCTCACCTGTGCAAGTGATGATGACTGTGTTCTGACCATTCTCTAACCCATGTGGGTATGTTGATGTCTAACGCACAGCATCACCTGTCTGTAGACTGACCTGCAAAGCCTGGGCATGATAATGAATGCATCATGCCATAGTTGTGGACCAGACATTGCCTCTTTGCCAGTGCTTAAAAATACTGTGCCTGCCTGTGCCTCAGCTATGGTGCTGCAATGGCATTTTCCCCTCCTGATGCTCTACTCTGCCCTTTTGCTGTTTCTGTGACTTGTAGAGAAGGCCACACAGTGATGATCTCTTGCTATTTAAATTTTTTGGGCAATAACATGTTGTGGAGCATGTCACTCACAACAAATATCTTGCTGCATATTTCTGGCCTATATAGAAGTCCCCTCCTAAAGTGTCTAGACATCACAAGTATTGTTTCATTGTTCTGAATACACACTGTACTGTGCTTTTTGTTTGTATGTGAGCTGTGTTATAGCCCATTTCCTGCATGGTCTTCATGTTACATATTAAGGTTATTAACTAGGACCCTAGGACATAAACAGCATCATCTAAAGCACAGAGTAAACAGCTTATTATATGAGTCATGGCCTCAGCATAAGCCTGTGTATAGGCTTCTTTTATCTGGCAATCATGTTTATCTGCAAACCAGATAACCCTTTGGGAAATTTACTTGTAAGATGGTATACATCAGATCTGTGTCAAATATGTGAATTGTGTCAACTGTCCAGGTAGTTCATAGACAGATTATAAATAATACCCAGATCATAACAGGCCACATGACATTCTGGGAGTGAAAGCCCTTCCTGTTATTGTATTCCCAGCCCTCTGAAATGGGTGGGGCCTTGATAGCAGCACATGAAAGATTTATAGTTCTCAAGATCTCAGGGAAACAGGCCATGTCATAAAAAGGCCTGCATGGTGTTGGTTCACTCCTGTGCTGTCTTAGAGAACCAGATATACCCCTGCACATGCACCAGCATAATGGTGAGGCACTGGTTTAGAATTCATGAGGCTAACATCTGTGACAACCCTAATATGTTCCCCCTATGTTTCACTGTAGCTAATAAGGTTAATGCTACATGAATGGCTTAACTTTGCACTCTACTTCAAAATGTGATTCCTTTTTGAAATATGTCCTAAATTTTACACTAGGCATCCTTATATGGAGTATGTCAACACACAAAATCCTACTGTCATTGGTTTCATAGTTTAGAGGGATGAAGATCTAACTGGTTAAGAAAACTATTATTTGGGTTAGCATAAAGTCTGTTTTATCTGGATGTAGCTGTCTGCTAGTTTTTCTTTTTTTTTTCTTTTATGGACTCCACAAGACATTTTTAAGTGAGTCTTGAAAGGTAATTATAGCAGCCATATAATTATAGTAGCAATAAAAAGAAAATCAAACTAAACCAAAGCTTCTTTCCAGGTTCATCTTATGATGAAACGTTAAGCATCTTTATTCAGGATCATATAATACAAAGCTGTTTCACTAGACATTTAATTACATGAAGAGTGAAACACCATATGTATGGTAACTGATGGAGATGGGGTGGCATGTCAACAAAGACCATATCAGCTAGAGCCAGTATTCACACAACCAGGTGGCTAGTTCTGATATCTCAATTGTATATTCCTATATGTTAACTGGAAAATGCTTGTTTAAATTGTAGACGTGTACATGTATGTGTGGTAGGACGCATGTGCTTCGTCTCTACTAATTAATCAAGGGTTTCAAAGGTGAATATGTATGAAGATCACAAGTGCCTTTCAAGTTCTGTCTCTGTTAATTAGCTGGCTCGAGTAATAACTTAAAAATTGTAACTCATTTTGGAAAACTTGTTTCCTAGGCTTGAAATAATGCATTTCAAAACTCCATAGCACTGACATTTTGATATATTTAATTACTGAAAAAAATATATGTATATATGTGTGTGTGTGTATATATATATATATATATATATATATATATATATAGCTAGGACTGTTCATCGAAAACCCGTTTCCACAAAATGGAAACTGGCAAGCTCACTTTCACGAAAGTGCTTTTTCACCGAAAATGCACTTTCGTGAAAGAGAAATAAAAAAAAAATGACAAAATTAAAAAAAAAAAAAAAACAACAGTAATCACATTTATTCAGGGGGGCAAGCCCTCTTGCTCCCCCCACACACAGAAAACTTTTTGATCTATAATACATCTGAAATGGTCCACAAGAATCAATTAGCTACCTGGGTAATAACTTATTAATGTAAAAATCTATGAAATGCACATCTCCCTGCATTCAATAGCGTATTTTAAGATAATGTTCGTACAGTTTCTAAGGACAGCTTTACTCCTAAGTGGTATTTCTAAATGATGTGTGAGGCAAATAAGAAAAATGACAAAATAACACAAATACTTGTGAGACTGGCTGATTACACACCCGATATTATCAAAGTATATATCCAATTGAATATATCCTTGAAGCAAGAATAGAAACATCCTCCTTTTTTTTGGGGGGGGGGTGCTGCATACAAAGTAGATAACATTGATATAATTGGTGGCTTCCTGCGTATGTTGAAGTATTATTGATCAGTAATCTGCAGAAGAGATTGTAATAATGTATAAAGGCTTTTATTGAGAGAACTGGATTGTAAAAGAATAAACCAGAGAGAACCTGACATATTACAATGCACATGACTTGAGTGCCACAAACACAATCTGAGCAGTTCTCCAATGCTACAAATTTACATGGTACCTTCCAACCTAGAGAGCTCAAATCAGATGTCAGTGCTTCCTTCACCTGTAACAGCCAGGAACAATAAACCTATGATGGAAATAGCCAGTGGGAAACTATGACAAGGTGACTATTCCATGCTCGGACTTTTCCTTAATATCCTTTTTCCTCCTGCTGCCTGCCAGCCATAAGTTCTCCCATGATCCGCTCAGCCCATTTGTTCTCTATAGGATGAGAGTCAATGGCAGCAGGCCATAATCCATGCAGCTATTAGGATTTTCTAAGTGACTTTTCTGCATGGGCACAGTAGCACACAGCAGGTTCAGCTCACAATACCATCTTCCTGAGTATGCATTCTGTCTCAAATCCCAGAAAACAGCTAAAGAATGTGGTGCTTGGCATGCTTACCCTCACTATAACCCAATTGGTGCTGACATACCATCTAGGTATCAGTATAGCAGTGGACCTCGCTGCTTCCTTCCCCCCCAGAATGGGTGAACCATTCAGTCACCCACCCTCCCTCATTAGCTTCTCCAGTGTGCAGACTGCTTCGAACTCCCAGGTCATCCAGATTATAGGTAGGGCTTCATTCCTCTGAACCACGGAGCTAACAGTAGCTTTGAAGTGTACCACCCATCCATACAAACTATTTATACCCTACCCAAAATCCAACCACATTGAAAAACTACACCACAAACTTATGAATAAGTCACCTGAATATTAGAAGCCTAAAACAACAAAATTCATAACCTACATGCTGGACCATACCAAATGAGCTTTAGTGATCACCTCATCACTTATATGACAACTGAAGTACCAAACACTTTGACCTCACTAGGTTCCGAAATGAGCTCCAGTCCTATAACTGGTCAGTCATCTAAAGACACTATTTACAAAAATTAAAACCAGAAATAAAGCATGGAATAAATGGCCTTCATTGACAAATAAAAATAAAATCCCCAACCAAAAAAACCCCCCCCCACCCAACAACAACCTCCACCCTAAAGACCAAGCCACTATTCAACCTACAACCTGTCCCTACTGCATACATTCAATCCTTACTAAAGAAAGCTGCAGATATCATTCATTGCCTACCCCATCTCTATCTTAATTAATCGCATAACTGAATCCACAATCCCTCTCCATATGGAAAATCACCATGTCATTCTCTCCATAAAGGGAGGCCCTTCCACTGACTTTCAAATTACAGCCTAATAGCCATATTATCACCAGCTAAAATCATGGAAAAATGTATACACAAACAACTCATGCAGCACCCTAACTCAGAACAACTATCAATCTAAACCGAATGACAAAAAAAATATCTTTCATCTTCTCTTTTGGATCAAAAAGCTTTGATTGATATGGTTAACAACTCAACTTGCTGAAAAACTTAAACTCTCTAACCTAGGACCACCTCACCCTCTGACTTTTTCATTCTATCATCTTCTGACAGCAGTGCAAGCTGCAACAACAACTCACACTGCTTACCTGCTTACCTAACACTATTACCCCACCCAGGGCTCTTGGCGCTCTCCTCTTCTCCATCTTTTATTATCCATCTAGACAAAGTCATTCCAGAATCCACATGTATTCACCTTTCCAAAACTCAAGACTGTTTCTCTGCAGTTGAAAATGGCGAACTATCCAAACTCTCCTGTTGTTATAATCATATTGCCAGATTTAATGCAATGTATATATATTACCATATATCTATCATATATTATATCATATATATATTTTATATTGGAGCTTTTTTCCGGGCCTCTGCTGAAACAAATGCAAAATAAAATAAAATAAAATAAATAAAAAATAAAGTCTGTGTGCTAATGTACTCCATGTAAGGGTATTAACGCTGAAATTTTGTACTGAATTTAAAAAGGTTTACATTTAAGTGGAATACAGTCATTCAAAAGCCATGGCATCTATTATATCTCATGAGGAAAATTACTTACTCACTTATTTATTTATATATTTATTTGTATTTGTTTACCGGGAAAGTCCGAATGGGTAACACCATTTTCAGCGGAGGCCCAGGGAGTAAAGTTCCAATTGCTTACATTGCATTATACTAAGTTCTAGTCAAACGAAGACTAGTTACATTTATATTTACATTTAAATACAAACAGTAGTTATGTTTATACATATACATTCTAAGATTTTACAGAGGTGGAAGTTACTAAAGAGAAAGCACACATGCAACTTAGTGGATTGCACACTCAGCAGTTATGTATAAAAATTGTTTTGTCATTCCAATAAGAGGATACGAATATTATGTTTAAGGAGAGTATTTGGATAGTATTGTACAGTGAAAAAGCTTTAACCCTGTGATGAGCATGTACAGGACCAGGATCGGTTAAGATGTTGTTTAAGCAGTGGTTTAAAACTATTGAGTTTGACGGATAGTTTTATTTGCATGGGGATACTATTCTAGAGTTTAGCAATGTATTGGGAGTAGCGCAAGTCTCGTGCAACAATATTTGACTTATTTGTATGTAATAAGAATATGTAACTAGAACTGAGGTCCCTTGCTAGACAGTAGTTTTGTAGTGCAAGGTATTTTTCTGGATTATGAATGAGTGTGTGTTCTGTTATGCTAATTATGAAAATATAAAGTATATATGCTGCTTCTATTTAAATAAGTTCCTTAAAGTGCACCTGAGGAAGTGGCTACAGAACAGAAACATGTTTTATCGTCAGGTTTGTTTTGAAATTGCTTGTAATACAGTTTTTAAATATTGTCATTTGGCGCCATCCTCAATCTGAAAACAAGAATGAACCCTAAAAAACTGCAAAACTGCTTAGGAGAGGATGGACAAGCTGTCTGACTGATAGCCTGGTAACTTTTCTATGGGAGACAGTTTGGCGGCATGTCTCTATCATATCACTAACACCATGGAACCTGGGGTGACCTGTACTGACGGACCACATGAATGCAAGCAACAGCTTATGCAGGTGCATTATGCTGGAGCCTGTAAGGTTGTGTGCTGACTCTGTTGTAGTGTGACTGTATGCCTGGAAGGGGATGAGTTTAAGGAGGAAAAATAATTCTTCTAATCAGGGTGATGGAAGCTGCAGTGACCTTAACAAAGCCTGAGCTAGATCTGCATAAGTTATAGTAAGGGGCTAAGCAGGTCTTTTCTGATAAGACTCAAGTCCTGCAAAAACTACAAACACTATTGGTGACTCCCTGCTGGTGAGAAGAGTAATCTTTTTCTTTGTCTGTGAGTTGCTTAAACTGATAGAACTGCTTTCTGATTTACTGACTTATACACAAGCAAAGCTGCTTGGCCTAGTAATTTTGTTCTATGTGGCAGACAGACACTTAAATTACCCAGGTTACACATTTCACATGCTTTTTTCATTGATTAATTTGTTTCTTGAATGATGCTTAAATACACTGAGTATATCTCTGGCCTTATCTTTTCTGATAAAATTAAAGGCCCGCAAACTACAAGCACTGTTAATGACTCTCTGTTTGTTATGTTTCCAACTCACTCTCCCAATCCTTGATCTGCTTTTTAAACTTGGTGATTTTAAGCTGCCCACTTTTACTGTAAATTGAGTGTTATGAGTTCCTCCCTTTCTACACTGTTGTTGATATCTTGAATTATTTATTATGTATTTAATTATTATTAATTTCCTTTTGCTTATTTTGAAAAACATAATGCATTTTGCCTCTCATTATCTTTTCTACTGATTTACCTGCTCTGAAATTATTATCTAGCTAGCTGTTGGATAAAGTTTTGTATTTGTATACTCTAGCAAGCTCTTCTCTGTGTTTTTACATCAAGGGGACAAAGGATTTTCAATATAGTGGTAGTGGGTTGTAGCCTGGTCTGTATAGGTTGGGGAAACACATCAAACATTCTTGCATATAGTTGTTTTATTGGCCAGACAGATTATTAATCAGCCTACCTTATTTTTAGGGATTTTACAAAATTCTGCACATTTGAGTGGCTCCTGGCTCATTTCTATAAAGCATAGTACTTTTATTGAATAATCATATTTTATAAACTGTTTAAAGTACACTGCTGTTATCCTGAATTACTCATTGCCTTTCCTTAAGTTTAAGTTTGTTTGTGGTAGCATTTCACTCAGGTGACTCTTTTAGTGTGCTTTTATATTAGGAGGGGTGGGATTATTTATCTAGTGGCAGTAGGTGTTTACCTGGCCTGTCTGAGTTGGGAAGCACACAAATGGGCTCTAAGTGTAGTTGTTTTATTGGCCAGAGGGCTCAGTATTCAGTTTTCTGTATTTCCAGTTCTGGTATAACATCGGCACATTTGCACAGAGTTGCTCACCATTCCAGTGACCTGTACAGATGTAAACATGTGGAAACATTGCTCATTTTCATTATGCTATGAAAGTTTACTGTGCTATTTATTGTTTTTTGCACTTCTTTAAAATTTAAAGTTGCATTTTTTACTGCTGTAAGTGCTGCTGTTCTGCACTGAAGTACACTGTATCTAGTGTTTCTTAGTTAGTATTAGGCATCTGTTTGTGGTCCCTTAACACTATATTATGAGGTACAAAGTCTGCTCTCTTGGGGCAGGAGAGGGCTGATTTCACCTATCTGAGCTTGGAATTGCTAGTGGAAATCTGAATGATTGGCCTTAGGAATAGTTACTGTAAGATCTTTTTTTCCAATTGTATATAAGTCTTGCATTTGAGGGGCAGTCATTGTGGTGCAGTGGTTAGCAGTGTCGCCTCACAGCAAGAGGTTCTCCGGTTCAATCCTCGGCTGGGGTGCCTTCTATGTGGAGTTTGCATATCCTCCCTGTGGTCACGTGTGTTTCCTCTAGGTGCTCCGGTTTCCTCCCACATCCCAAAGACATGCTGTAGATAGATTGGACACTAAAAATTGGCCCTAGGCATGAGTGCGTGCATGTGTGAGCTTTCCATGGAAGATTGGGCACTGGGCTGGCAACTCAACACTGTAAAACTCCACTGCCAATCATGAGTGGACAGGTGATCCACTGTGGTGACCCCTAACCGGAAAAAGAAGAAGAAGTATATAAGTCTTGCATTTGAATGAAACTGCTCTTTGTGGGACAGTGGTTATAGGTGCTTTGTATACATGCAATCTCCAGAAGTTGAAATTTCCCAATAAAAAAACACCTCAGAATTTTAACTCAGTCATGTTACTCACAGGGCAACTAGTTTGTGCAGTGAGCGGCATTTACACATTTAGTCAAGACTATTTAGGTCTACCTTACCTTATTATAGCACCGATGACTATTGTTGTTCAGAGACATCTGGATTGGGCACTGGGCAGTATTCCTGGTTTGGTTAGCTGCAGATTACACCAAGTACGCACCCTTCCCTTGTCTGATTACAAACACCCTCCACTCCTATCACTTGCAGGTGCACATTAGAACCTGCAATCATGGAAGGGTACTTTCCTGCTATCTCTACATTTAGCTATTCTGCTTGGCAAACATGGGCATCCTAAGGCAATGTAGCAGTTGCCTTATGTTCACTGCCAACCACTTAATTCTTGAAGAGACAAATACAGTACTTGACAGATGTAGTTACACATTGACACTGGAAGCTAGACTCACATACAGACACAAAAAGCAACAAACAGGCTGTCAGTGACTCATACACATCACTCACTGCACCCACAAATGACTGCACACTTAGACCCACATATGCAGAGGTGCTCACATGTAACTTACCCGAACTTCAAAGTCCTCTAAGGTGCTGTCCTAAGAAACTTTCCATGTGCACGAACAAGACAATTCCCATCGCAATACATAAAGCCACATCTCTTCTTCTTCTTTTTCTTTCATCTGCTTCCATTACAGGTTGCCACAGCGGGTCATCTGTTTCCATTTATTCCTGTCCTCTACATCTTGGTCTGTCACACCAACCACCTACATGCTCTCTCTCATCACATTTATAAACCTTATCTTAGGCCTTCCTCTTTTCCTTTTACCTGGCAGGTCCATGTCTTAGCATCCTTCTCTCAATATAACCAGAATCCCTGCTCAGCACATGGCCAAATCAGTGCAATCTCACCTCTCTGGCTTTGTCTCCAAACTGTCCAACCTGAGTTGACTCTCTAATATACTAATTTCTAATCCTATCCATCCTTGTCACACCCAATGCAAATCTTAACATCTTTAACTCTGCCACCTCCAGCTCTGACTCCTGTCTTTTCATCAGTGCCACCGTCTCCAACTCATTTAACATAGCTGGTCTCACTACCATCTTGTAGACCTTCCCTTTCACTCTTACTGGTACCCGTCTGTCACAAATCACTCCTGATACTCTTCTCCATCCACTCCACCTTGCCTTTACTCAGCTCACCATTCCTCTGTGCTCCATCTCATTCATACACATATATTCTGTCTTTGTCTTGTTGACATTTATTCCTCTACTCTCCTCTCTAGAGCATATCTCAACCTCTCCAGGGTCTGCTCAACCTTTTCCCTAATCTCACTACAAATCACAATGTCATCAACAAACATCATAGTCCATGGGGACTCCTGTCTGATCTTGTCTGACAACCAGTCCATCAACATTGCAAATAAGAAAGGGCTCAGAGTTGATCCTTCATTTAATCCCACCTCCACCTTGAACGCATCATTCACTCCTACCGCAGACCTCACCACTATCACACTGCCCTTGTACATATCCTGTACCACTTTTACATACTTTTCTGTCACTCCCAACTTCCTCACTTTCTCATACAATACCACATCTCCTCTCTAGATACCCTGTAATATGCTTTCTCTTAGTCCACAAAGACACAATGCAAATCCTTCTGACCTTTTCTATACTTGTCCATCAACACCCTGAAAGCAAATATTGATTCTGTAGTGCTCTTTCCTTGCATGAAACTGTACTGCTGCTCAATAATCATCACCTCCTTTCTTAACCTAGCTTGCTGTATCTGATCAGTTTTATCCATCTGTATTTACTACAGCTCTGCACATCAGTCTTATTCTTAAAAAACGGTACCAATACACGTCTCCACTCCTCAAGCATCCTCTCACTTCCCAAGATTTAGTTAAACAATCTGGTTAAAAACCCCACTACTATCTCTCCTAAACACCTCCATGCTTCATCAGGTATGTCATCTGGACAAACATCCTTTTCATTCTTTATCTTTTTCATAGCTGTCCTTACTTCCTCCTTGTTAATCCATTGCACTTCCTGATTCACTATCTCTACATCATACAACCTTCTCTCTCATTCTCTTCATTCATCCACCCTTCACAGTAGTCTTTCCATCTGCTCAACTCACTCTCCTCATTTGTGAGTATGTTTCCGTCATTATCCTTTATCACCCTTACCTGCTGCACATCTTTCCCAGCTCAGTCCCTCTGTCTAGCCAATCAGTACAGGTCCTTTTCTCCCTCCTTAGTGTCCAACCTTTCATACAACTTGCCATATGCCTTATGATTAGTCTTCACCACCTGTCACCTCTCTCTTCACCATACACCTCATCTCCTTGCACTCCTGTCTACTTTCTTCATCTCTCGGACAATCCCAATTCTTCTTCACCAGCCTCTTCTTCTGTATACTCTCCTGCACTTCCTCATTCCACCACCAGGTCTTCTTGTCCTCCTTCCTCTGTCCAGATGTCACACTGAGCACCTTTCTAGCTGTCTCCCTTACCACCTCTGCTGTGTCTGCCCAGCTATCTGGTAACTCTTCACTGCCACCCAGTGCCTGTCTTAACTCTTCCCTGAACTCCACCTCAGTCATCCTTTTTCAACTTCCACCATTTGATCCTTGGCATTGCCCTCACTCTCCTCCTCTTCTTCTTGATCACCAACATCATCCTACAGACCACCATCCTATGCTGCCTAACTATGCTTTCTCATTTCACCACTTTGCAGTCTCCAATCTCCATCAGACTGGCCCTCCTGCATAGGATATAATCCACCTGTGTTCATCATCCTCCACTCTTGTATGTTACCCTATGCTCCTCTCTCTTCTTAAAATACATATTCACCACAGCTATGTTCATCCTTTTTGCAAAATCCACTACCAACTGACTTTCTACATTCCTCTCCTTAACACCATACTTACCCATCACCTCCTCATCTCCTCTGTTTCCTTCACCAACATGCCCATTGAAATCTGCTCCAATCATCACTCTCTCACTGTTTGGTACACTCTCCACCACTTCATCCATCTCCCTGCAGAATTTTTCTTTCTCATCCATCGCATACCCAACTTGCAGAGCATGTGCACTAACAAAATTCATCATCACACCATTAATTTCCAGCTTCATAAACATCACTCTATCCAACACTCTTTTCACCTGCAAAACACTCTTAACATTTTGTTCCTATAGGATAACCCCTACCTCATTTCTCCTCCCATCCCCACCATGGTAGAACAATTTGAACCAGCCTCCATTACACCTGGCCTTACTCCTTTTCCATTTGGTCTCTTGCACACACAATATGTCAGCCTTCCTTCTCTCCATCATGTCAGCTAGCTCTCTCCCTTTACCAGTCATACTGCCAACACTCAAAGTTCCTACCCTCACTTCCACACTCCTAACCTTCCTCCTGTCTGCCTGCCTCCGGGCATGCCTTCCCCCTCTTCTTCTCCTTCTTCGGCCAACAGTAGCCCAATTACCACCAGCAGCACCCTGTTGGCTAACAGTACTGGAGGCCTTGACCATTCTGGTATGGAAATCTCTATTGTTGCCCACATATTTAAAGCACATAAAGCCACATCTCACTGTGTCTCAACTGCCAAGCCCATAAGGTGAAACACTCTACAACCCAATATTCTAATCATAGGAGAATCTGTGGTGAGGCACACTGATGTCAATCTTATCAGGCTGGATAAGGAAAATGTTACAGTCAGTTGCCTGTTAGCAGCCAGGATCTGCCAAATCAGCAGATCATGCAAGCACTCAGGTCAGTTACCCATACGTACCAGTATGACTCAGTCATAGTCCATGTCGGCGTGAATGACCTGAGATGTACCTCCTTGAACTACATGAAGAGAGACACAATTGAGCTCTCAGAATATGTGTCACAGGCAGGTAAGAGACTGCACTGAGCAGCATTCTACTGTCTCCAAGGATGATGCCACAATACCAGCAGAAAATGATCGAGTTTAAAAATTAGCTTAGCTACTAGTGTCATTCCACTGGTGTCAATTATTTGTCAGCCTGGGAGGACATGGTTGACAGGCCACACAGCTTTGCCAGGGATGGTCTCCATCTGTCACTTCTAGTCATTTAATCTAAAAAACAGAATATCTGAACACAGCTGATCAAACACAACTGATCTAGGCACATTTCACCTAGCTCAGCATAACTCAAAAACAAAACAAAAAGAAAAACAATAACAAAATAAGCCAAATGCTTTTTCCAAGCCACCCTGCACCTCACATATGGGGGTGCTTCACTACCCACATCCCCTAAGTTATATAAAATAACTCCACAGCTGCACTGCAGTAGAAGAATGGGGAAAAATTAGAAGTGCAGCACCAACTTATACAATCCAGCACACTGTGATTAAGCATATTACTATATTACTTACACGTCATTAAGAAAAAGCATACCAGTGATAAACAAATCATAA